>NC_087207.1:73747984-73785484 GCF_015104395.2 Macrobrachium nipponense
GATTCTAAAAGTGTGTATATATATATATTATATATATACATGCCTTTTGGTCTCTCTATCTATCTATCTATCTATCTATCTATCTATCTATCTATATATTCGTATATATACTCGTATATATATACTATATATATATATATATATATATATATATAATATATATATATATTATATATATGCCTTTTAGTCTATCTATCTGTCTATCCATTTATCTATCTATCTATATATATATATATATATATATAATATATATATATATATATATATATATATATATATATATATATGTGTGTGTGTGTGTATATACATATATATATATATATATATATATATATAGATATATATATATATATATATATATATATATATATATATATATATATATATATATATATATATATATATATATATAGATATATATATATATATAGATATATATATATATATATCTATATATATATATATATATATATATATATATATATATATATATATATATATATATATATATACATATATATATATGCATCTGTATCTACGTGTCAGAACACTCAGTTAAATCTATGCCTATTGAGGTTTTAATAAGCCTGAGAATCTAGTGCGCAGTACCTCAAGACAGAGTAGGATATTAAGAATGGATTCCCTCGAGTGAAGAAATAACCCCAGATAATGATGCCTCTCTCTTGAGGCAAAATGCAAGCAGATAGGATAAGTCATTCTATTTACTGCTGCTTCTATGGTAGTACATTTTACTACAGATCTTTCAGTAGAAGGAAAGAGCACTTGAACGCCAGGTAGGGATCTTCACAAGAAGCCTATATCGCTAATCGACATGGTGTGAAAGTCACCTAATGCTTAGAGGCATAGTTTCCATAACCCCCATATTAAATTCTGCTGTATAAATATAGTTACCCTAACAAAAACTTCTTTCTGTTTTCTTCTGAAGATTGAAAAATAAACCCACAGAATCACTGTGTAAAACGTGGTTACTAATAAGTATTTATATTTTACTTTACTCCACACTGGAGTGTGGAGTAAAATAAAATGTAAATACTTATAAATAAACACGTTATACACAGTGATTTGATGGGTTTCTTTTTTCAATAGTTACCCTATGTTTAGCTTTGACAGCGAGTGCATGTAGAGCAGGAGTTAAAAGATATATGATGGTTGATTTGGCTTAGTGAAGGAAACTATACTGTTTTTTTTTCATCTGTCCAGCCGCCTATGGTGTTTTTGTATGGTAACACTGCGTCCCGGGCTTTAGATAGTTACGCTATGTGTAAGTTTTAGGTAAATAAAAGGATATCTGGTGCGAATTACACCGTTAATATTCGAAATAGGATATTATCATAATCGTTGAATGTAAGCTGAATGTAACTATCTAAAGCCCGGACGCAGTGTTACCGTACAAAAACACCACAGGCGGATGGACAGATGAAAAAAAATAGAGTATAGTTGCTTTGGCCCTGAGTGGCAGGAACACAGCTGGAGAAGGTGCAGTACTCGTAAGTCCGCACGGGACAGGACTGGGAACAATAAGATTCAGAGTAGTTCTGGTTTAGTTTCAGTCAGTGACTTGCTTGAATTAGAGAATATCAAACCTTGGTTTTGCTGAGTGATTAGAATGCAAAAGTGGATCGTTATTGGAATTCCTGTTATAAATGAAAATGGATATACATATTTTGTAGCGGTTTTCAAAGCTGTTCATACGTGGTTTCTAAAGGAAAATATTCATAAGCATAATAGGTAACAGATGATGTGAGGAAAAATAAGTTTATTGATTACGTATACCTCCGCAGAATGAGGAAAAGCAAGTTGATGGACCAAGCGGCGAGAAACGTATTGCCTGGAGGTATTTCTAATCAGCATTTTGTTGAAATAAAACTGAAGACAGGTGAGGTTTCCAAGTCGGAGAAGAAATGGTGAACATATATCCGTTAGAATAATTAAGCCAAATAATTCCGATGAGAAGAAAGGGAGAAGTTCAAACACGGACGATGTACAGGAAATTGGCTTTGTGAGTTAAAGACATGGAGACTGAATGAGCATAAGAGGGTTGGGTAAAATTCGAGGAAGGGGTCGCGTTGTCAGGAGAGAGTATTTGCGGTTTTAGGAGACTGGAAGAGAGACTATAAATTGTGAATAGTTCAATGATGAAATGAAAAGCTAATTAATAATAAGAAAAAACAAAGATAATTTCAGGTGCAACTGCAAGACTCGAAGGAAGACCAAGGCTAAGATGATAAAAGAAGAAGATAAGATAGAGAAAAATTATGTAAAATGAAAATCTGAATTGGGGAGAAGATGAGCAAGGATTTTGTGGACAACAGGAAGCTATTAATACAGAGAGAGAGAGAGAGAGAGAGAGAGAGAGAGAGAGAGAGAGGAGACGGATCTCAGAATAACAGATGGAAGTAGGCACACAGCCTCTAAGCAAAATGAAGTACTGGGTCAATGGGTTATAAATTTTGAATATTAAGTGAAAGCAGAAGAGACCAAGCTGAAAGGTGAAGGAGTGGCAAAGGATACTGTAAGTTTGAAAATGCTTTTGGATGTAACTGATAAGGAAAAATGTAGACAATTAAGAGGCTGAAGGATGAAGTACACGAGGTGTTGGTAGTTGACCAAGATGTGTAACGCACGTCTAGACGAGGGAAAGGTTCCCAAAGAAGAATGGGTGGAAAGGCTTAAATGTATGAAATCATTATAAAAAAAAAAAACAGGAACGGTTTATGGTTAGATTTAGATTGAAATACAAAATGACTGAAAAAGATAAAGGCAACGTGTGTTTAAAAAAAGATTATAAGTGACAGAGAGGAAATATGGAGGGGAATCAAGTATAAAAAGTAACTTTCTGAAATACATAAAAAATGTTTTTCTTGGTGGGACGGGAAAGTAGCGTGAGTTCAGATCTGAGGTTTTTAAATATTTTTTAATATAGAGGGAATAATGTCATAGGCCAGGCAAAGGTCAGTAGATGCAGAGGTTCACACACACACAAACACTCACACACACACACGAACACTTACACACACACGCGCACACACACACACACACACACACATATATATATATATATATATATATATATATATATATTATATATAATATATATATGATATATATTAATATATATATATATATAATATATATATATATATATATATATATATATATATAAATATGTTTGTGTGTGTGTGTGTGTGTGTAAATATAACTAAAAATTTATAAATCTAAGTTTAGTTGTAAGTTCTAACACAAACTAAGGGAAGCGAAATAGAATAAGATACACACTGACAAAAAGGAGAGCACTCAAACTTAACTCTTCCCCTACAGAAGCAGAGCGCTGGATACCCCGCCGTCCAGAAAAGTAACTCCCATAAAGAAATAAATAAACTTGGTAGGAAAATGTGGGGGGGCATGCAGCGATATCACATTTTTGGCGTTGCCTAGAAAAATTATTTTGATCTTTATGTATTACCAAAGGCTTTTTGGGAGCATTAGAGGATATTACACCCAAAAAGCTGCAGGTAGCTGCTTTTATCCAATTAAAACTGATATATAGCATAACAGAGAGCGGGTATTTTTGAGCCTCTTTCTTCACCAGCAACGTAAAATCCTCTGCAGGATTCATGGTGATCCTCTTACCGAAGGAAGGGCGAGAGAGAGAGAGAGAGAGAGAGAGAGAGAGAGAGAGAGAGAGAGAGAGACGCGCCTGGAATGTACAGTAAAAGCAAGTATGGAATCCATCAATGTATGTACGTGTGTATATTATATATATATATATATATATATATATATATATATATATGTATATATATATATATATATATATATATATATATATATACATATATATATACCCAACATATATATATATATAATAACATATATATATATATATATATATATATATATATATATATATTATATATATATATATAATATATAAAATATATATATATATATATATATATATATATATATAGTATATATATATACTATATATATATATATATTATATATATATATATATATATATATACATATACATTATACACGAAAGTTTGGATCAGAGTGTTTTGAGATGGTTTCGTCACGAGGAACGAATGAATGGGCGAATGAAAAGACAATACAAAACTGTGAGAAGGGAGAAAGGGAAGACTATGGACAGATGACGTAAAAGAATTGTTGAAAAAATTATGAACATCAACATCCAAGAAGCAAGACAGTTTGTGCATCACAGGAGAGAGTGATGCAGTGTGTGTCAAGAGAGTCGATGTGCGGATGGGGTTCCTTTTGTGTAGTACGTGTATGAAGTGGGAAGTGGTCAGTGCTACTGAGCGTTTTCCGTTTATCCACGATCTGGTAGTTTTAAGAGTAAATGTGGCAGTGGTCGTAGCCTGCTAAGTAATAATTCAGTAGCCAACGATAAAATTACAAATTGACCATCTACAGAGAGAGCTCCAGTTTGAGGGACAGAAGAATCACAAGACATGTTTGAGATTAGAGGGAAACTGAAGGTTATAGAGAATGGTCTAGAAAGGCCAAGAGACTATTGGTGGATCAGTAGCTTCAGAGTAGAGGGTTTTGTTATATAGATTGAAAGTTCGCACAGGGAAGATTACAAGTGTGGTTTAAATATTAATCAAGCAGAGTTCAGGTACGTACATCTTAGTAGTTACCTAGACTACTGAGCTGATTAATAGCTCTCCTAGGGCTGGCCCGAAAGATTAGATATTTCTACATGGCTAGGAACCAACTGGTTACCTAGCAACGGGAACTACGGCTTTTTGTCGAATCCGAACTACATTATATCGAGAGATAATTTCTAACCACCAGAAACAAATTACTCAGATTCCTTGTTGGCAGAGCGGGGAATCGAACTCGCGACTACCGTAGCGGTAGGCGAGGGCGTAAACCTTTCGTCCAACGAGAAATTTTAGTCAAGCAGATGAAAGAGAAATGTTTACGAGGCAGAAACGAATATGTTCTTGTCTTCATCCTAAAAGCTCTACACCTAGCAAGTCCTGCCTACTGTGGAATTTTGAATATTCAAGATTATATCTTTATTTTTTCCTCAGGCAGCTTAAACAGAGGAGACAGCATCAATATTGTCTCTGCTGATAATCACTGTGATACTGTGATATTTTCCCATATGTGACTAAACCTCTGGATGGCAACATTATTCCAGAATCTCATTAGAGGTTTCAAATGAAATATACTGGGCATAGCGCCAGGGGCCAATATAATCCACTCCATTACAGAGGTCACCTACATCTCGTTATGAAATAACATCTGGTTAATATTTTTTCCGGGAGGTTTAAAACTGTATGTTTAGAAATTATCCTTTCTCTATGTATAAAAAAGGATCACTTTGAGAAGGATAAGTCATAAAAAAAGAAAAAAATCTTCAGAAAAAGAAGGATTTCTTCATAAAAGTAAAATGATAAGAAATGTTCATTAAATTTGTACATCAAACTAATGAAAAGCCAGTACAGCGACAAAAATACAAATGCTGTTTTATTTTTTATTTCTTTTCTTAGTACAATAAGGCCGAAACATAAAGCAAAATTTCTCTTTGATGTAGAAAAAGCGAATGCAAATGCAATAAAAAATAGTGTTGATCGAAAAAAACTGTGAGGTTTTTACCAATCATGAAATATTCTATAATGAAATAAAAAGAATAAATCGCTGGGACTACTGGAATATTTAAATTACAAAACGGATCTGTTATTAGAGTTGATTGTGTACGTATACAATGACATACAAGACAATGTACCTAATTTAAACAGTCAGACATCAGGAAATATGTTAGTGATTGCCGGCATTCACAGAACGCAATGAAAGAATGGTTTTCATTGTTTGGAAAAGTCGGTCATATTCCGTTTAAATAAACAATTAAACACATACACACACACACACACACACACATATATATATATATATATATTGTCACCCATCTGCCAGATTGGCATCTTAATTTTGTATATAGCTATAATTTTCGTTTTTGTGGAAATATACAGTTCATTCCTGTACCTGTTTTTAAGATCCCTGGTTGCATTTTTAGTTATCCCGTTTTCAGAGTGCTTTTGGTTTTCCCCGCCTTCTTTTAGTTTTCTTCGGACCATCTATTTCATGCATAGTTAGTCTCACATGGTCCTCTACTGTGATAAGTGTCCTATAGGAGTAGCTGTCTTCTTATTCTTCAGTTTTTTGTAATGTATTGATGTTCTTTTATATAAATTTTGAGTGAACCTTAGTGAAACTGATAACGTAACTTATATTTAAAATTTAGTTTATTAAGATTTATTGATTTTGGTATTTGTGCGGTGCAAGATTGTTTTTGTTTCTTGTTTTATACGGTATGAAAGGGATTAACGTAATTATGTAAACTGTTTCAATATTAAATATTTGAAATTAAACCTTTCCTTACTTATTTTATGTGACCTATGGAAGAACATTTGTATTCTCTGAACCTTGGCCATAAAGCCGTCACAATATATATATATATGTATATATATATATATATATATATATATAATAGTATATTATATAATATAATATATATATAGATATATATATTATATGTTATATAAATATATCATATATATATATATATACATCTATAATATAATTATGTATATATATATATATTATGGTATATATATATTATGTATATAATATATATATATATATATATACTATCTAGGTATATATATATATATATATATATATATATTAATTTATATAGTATTATATATATATATATATTAATGTATATATATCTTATATTATATATATGTATAATAACCTAGATAATATAATAGATAGTATATAATCTTATATAATATTACATATATATAATATATATATATATAATATAATTTAAAATAAGTACATAGATATATTAAATAAATAATATCATAAACAAATATATATACAGTATATAATATATATCTATATAATATATATATATCATATATATATATATATGTATATATATATATATATATAAATATTAATAATATTATGTGTATATATATCTAGTATTATATTATATAGTATATATATAAGGTATATATATATATATATATGTATATGCATATTATAATATATATATATAATTTAAATTAATATATAATAATATATATAAACAAATATTATATATATACTGTAATATATATATATATATATGTTGTGTGTGTGTGTGTGTGTGTATATAAAATATATATATATTATATATACTAATATATATATATATATAACCATATATATATAAGTAGATATATTATATAGATGATATATATATATATATATATAGAGGAGAATATATATAGATATATATATATAATATATAGATATAGATATATATATATAGTATATATTAGGATAATATATATAGTATATAGTATATATATATATATAGGTATATATATATATAGATATATTGTATAGATATAAGATAGAGAGGATATATAGATATATATATATATATATACATATAAGATATGATAGAGAGGGAGAGAGAGACATATAGAGATATATATATAGGTATATAGGAAGAGAGAAGAGAGACAGATATAGAGAGAGGATGAAAGAGATAGAGACATATATATATAGACTATATATATAATATAGACATAGATACAGATATATATAGATATTATATATGATAGATAAGAACAGAGAGAGATAGGGGAGAAGAGAGGAGAGACATATATATATATAAGATTAATAGAATATATATATAGATATATTATTATTAGATATATATGATATATATATATATATAGACAGTTTGAGAGAGATAGAGAGAGAGAGAGATGAAGAGAGAGACAACACATATATAGATATAGAGAGAGGATATAGATTATATACCACACCACATAATATATAGATATATTATAATAGAACACCACACATTATATATATATATATATACACAACACATAGAGAGAGCGATAGAGAGAGACACAACAGAGGATAGAGAGAGAGCGAAATAGAGAGAAGAGAGATAGAGAGACACATATATATATATACATATATATATATATATAGATATATTATATAAGAGAGAGACACACAGATATAGATTAGATATATAACCCATACACAGAGAAGAGAGATATAGACAGATGATAAGAGTGATAGAGATATATAGGATAGATATAAGAGAGAGGATAGAGATAGACAGCGATATAGAGACCATTATAAGAGAGAAGACATATATATATTATATATATACAGAGAGAGAGAGAGGAAGACATAGACGAGAGGAGATAGACATAGATATATAAATAGATAATATATATAGACAGAATATATATAAGACCACATAAGAGAGATATATACCATATATATATAGATATACCATAGAGATAAGAATAAGAATATATAGGACATAGAGAAGATATATAATGATTAGAAGACAGCGGATTATATATAGATACATATATAGATAGAGACATAGAGATATATAGAAGAGATATATAGAGAGACATATAGAAGATACAGAACATAGACCAGAGGAGATATATATATACATTATATATATAAAAGAGATTATAATATAGATACATATATATAATATATATATATATATATTTACATATATATATATATATACAATAGATACAGATATATATATATATATAGATATATATATACTAATATATATATATATCATATATATAGATTTACATATGTATATAGATACTATACATATATATATATATACATATAACAACATGTATATATACAGTATATATATATATAAGATATAAATATATATATACATATATATATATTATATGTATATATATAATATATAGTATATATATATATTATGGGTATATCTCTATATATATATAATATCATATATATATATACACACACACTATATATATATAGATATAAGCTATATAGAGTATACACACACACTATATATATATATATATATATTATTATTACACACACATCATAATAGTATATATATATACCACACATAATATATATATATATATATATAACACACATATATCTATATATATATATATATTAATATATATATATTATATACATATAATATATACATATATCTATTATACATATATATTTATATTATTAATATTCTTCATAATATACCATATATTATAATCTATATCCATTCTATATACTATAATATATCTATGATATATCCATTATATATTATATATTATATAATATACATACTATATAATATTTATACCATATATATATATCATATTAGAATAATATATTATCATCTACAATATATAATATTATATTATACATATGAGATATCACTTAGAATATATACATTATATATATATAATTAATATTATACTACATTATATATATATTCATATATGTATAATATATACTATACATATAGAAGATATTATAAATAAATTGTATATATACCTAACATATAATATATATATATATACATATACATATATGTATATATATACATACATATAATATTATATACATATGGTATCTTATATATATTATCTCCTATATATATATATATATATATATATACACATATATATAGCTATATATATACCATTAATATATATACATATATATATATATATACATAATATATATACATAATATTAATAATATATATATATATATATAGTATATATATATACATATATATATATATCTATTATATATAGTATATAATACATTCTATATATACATATACATATACATATATATATATATATACTTACATATATATATACATAATATATATATATATATATACTATACCTATATCATATACTAAATATATTATACATATTACATATAAGTATATATAATACCATATACATATATGTATATATATACATTAACATATATGTATTATATGTATATATATACATATACATATGTAATATATAATACATAATACATATAATGTATATATATATATTATATATATAGATATATATATTATATATATAATATATAATACTACGCCAGTGGCCAAGAATACCAGGAAACGGAAAAAAAAAAATAAAATAAAAAGAACAATTATTAGACCACTGTAACTCAAATGGACTCGACTCTGCGAAGAATTAAAATAATTCAACACAACGTGAAATCTTGGAAAACAAAGAAATTTGAATTATACAATATATATAGAGAAGAAGACCCCGACATAATATTAATCAATGAGCATGGTATGAAACGAAATGAAACTATGAAAATGTTTGGATATAATACATATACGCAAAACTTTGCTGATGAACCCTTTGCAGGAATAGCAATAGCAATCAGGAATAATATTAGACATAAGATAATAGGCGATTTCCAAGATGACTTTTTAGCAGTCCAAATTCAAACTAACAAAGGACCAATAGTGATCGCTACAGCTTACAAGCCGCCAAGAAGACATTATTTCCCGCTTCCAGATGTAATGAAGTTAATGAACAAGAGGGAACCTACCTATCTCATTGCAGATTTAAATGCCAGACACCAACTATTTGGATACAGGCAATCCAATTACGCAGGTAAAGAAATTGTCAGATTAATAAATAAAAAGAATATCATTCACTTAGGACCTGATTTTGATACTTTCGTAGCAAATGACAGAAAAGGTAAGCCAGACATAATATTAGTAAAAAAAAAATTCACCTCAATATTGCCATTACAAGAGGGCGAGCAACCTCCTCCGATCATATACCAATGGTAATCACATTGTCAACAAATCCAATAATGATTCCATCCTTAGAAATACCAAATATAAAAAGAGCAAGCGGGAAGGCTTCAAAATGAAATAGAAGGAAAAATGAGTAGACAACCAACAAAAAATTCAAATGAAATAGAAATAACAAAAGAAATAGTTGACGAAGAACTTGAAGAATGGTATAAAAATATAGAGGAAGCTATAAAAAATCATATACCCATAACTAAATACACAACACTTCCACACCCTATTAGTAGTGATAAGTTAAAATTGATACAATGGCACTACAACAACATCCAAAACACAGTACTTATAACAGGTTGGAACAACACATTGATGAGAAGATATGTATCATTACAAGAACAGTTAGTACAAGAAAACTCAAGATTATATCATCAAAATTGGTAAGACTTAATAAAAAATACACAAATACAGTACAATAACCCAAAACATTTCTGGAACTCAGTTGCAAGACTGATGGGAAGCAAAACTAATACATCGCCATACATAAAGCATAGGAATATGAAAATCTATGATGACCAAGAGAAAGAAGTACTGCACAAGACCTACTGTCAGGAAATATTCCAGATAACGCAGGAGGATAACCAAAATTTCGACAACCAACATGAGACAATAGTCAATGAATTCATTGAACAACATAGACACAGAACGAATCCGCATCATGCAGCCGACATAAACAGACTCAATGAAGACTGCCCTCTAACAAGGAAAATAGAATTATGGGATATCAAAATAATAATTAAAAATTTTAAACACAAGACACCAGGAAGAAGTGGAATTAACAAGGCCATAATTCAAAATTTAACAGATATTGCACTTGAAAAATTGAGAGAAATATACAATTGGGCTCTCTCAATGGGATATTTTCCAATTATATTCAAGAATGCAATAATGATATTGATACCCAAACCAGGAAAAGATACGTGCCAGGTTTAGGGGATAATTTTAGACCAATATCACTACTAGAAATATCTGGCAAAATATTTGAAAAAATAATAAACAACAGACTAGTGTTGTTCCTAGAAGGTAATCAGCTACACAATAAAAGTCAATATGGATTTAGAAAAGGAAGAGGAACCCAGATTGCAATAGCAACAATATATGAGAGCATTGCATTGTCACAAAGAAGTAGATACTTATGCAACCTAGTATGTAGAGATATAACAAAGGCATTTGACAAAGTATGGATACAAGGACTTCCAGGCATTTTTGAGAAAATACTATGCAACTTCATCAAAGATCGAACAGCAGCAATCAAGTCACTAAATTACATAGGGAATCCATTCCTGTTACTAAGTGGAGTCCCACAAGGATCTGTACTCAGTCCAAAATTATTCATATTATATACATCAGATATGACTCCACCACCAGAGTACTGTACTGATGTCTGCTTTGCAGATGATATAACTCAAATAGTCATACACCCAGAAAAACGTACAAGGAGAAGGGACCCAAATTTGAAAAGACAAGTAGCACAAAAAACAATTAACCAAATTGAAAGAATAAATCCATTTGAAAAGAAGCGGAAGATAAAGACAAATAAATCCAAATTCCAACTAGTATCGGTATCTGCATACAAACCTGCACAAATATTGGTAGACCAACAACCAATGAATTTTACTAAAAGTACAAGAATACTAGGAATGCTATTCGGACAAAGGGGAATATCGAGACATGTGAGAGAAAGGCTAAGGATAGCTAGAACACAAAATACAAAGCTGAAAAGGTTTAGGAATATGAACACATCTATCAAAATCCATTTCTACAAAAGCCTAATCAGACCAATAATGGAATATCCACCAATACCCACGTGCTTAGCATCGACTTCCAATATAAGTGCATTACAAAAATTCCTAAATAAGATTCTAAGGTCTGCAGTGAGAAACAATCAAGAAGATGACGATCTGAATATAGAACAAATACATAAAAAATACAAAGTAGAACCAATTAATCAGAGATTATACAGACTGGCAACCAATATATGGAGTAAACTAGTTCAATACAATAGTGAATGAGTAGAAGAATCAGAAGCAGAAGAGAGAAACCTTGACCCAAACAACACAGACCACAGATGGTGGAGAAGAGTATCTTCATATATTCATCGCGATGAACCTCGACCATTATACTATTAATTAAGAAATGTCTTGTGAAAAAGTAATTTGTAGAATTTAATATGTAGATATGATGCAAAATCATTATGATAATTAAAATTAAGTTTAGAGTTAGAAAATTGGAACTTTATTAAATATGATTATATTAGTGAATCAAAAATTCATAAAATATGTAATCTGTACAATTCACCATGTCATATAATGTATAATCATTATTGTATTATGTTAATATTAGCTATTGAAAATACCCTTACCCAAATATAATCGTGGATAAACCCCACTTTACCTTACTCTTACTAATACTTAACTTTCTAAACTATTCCCTACCAAGGTTAGCTAGCTAACTACCCTCACTCTTCTTTCACCCATCTTACCTATCAGCTAAAAAAAAAAAAAAAAAAAAAAAAAAAAAAAAAAAAAAAAAACTCTTTCGTGTTCTGCACAAAACTCAAAACCGAAATGGCGAAATAAAGCAAATATGCATCAATAAACAACTGAGGTGAGACTCTGTCACGACTATGACTGAAAAACTGAGTGAAAAAATGTCACATAACGCACCACACATGACAGGAATCCTAAAGGAATCAGTCCTTAGATTGGCTCACTCAAACGTTTTCAATATTTATTTTCGGTCCCTGGAGGCATTCTTTACGTTTTTGCTTAACATTTCATGACGAGATGATATTTACCTTCATGGCATTTCTTGAAAAGGGTGAAACGACACCAAAGTAGTTAAAATCGATTTTTTTCTTTGTGCAGCGAGTAATGGCATATGAAACTCTTAGCCACGGCCCTTGAAACTCTAAGCCACGGCCCATGAAGCAGAAGCAGGCATTGTCTTTGAAAAGAGAAAACGATACCAAAGCAGTTAAAAATCGAGTTTTTTTTTTTTTGTACGACGCATAATGGTGTATGAAGCTCTCAGCCACGGCCCATGAAACTTTCGGCCACGGCCCGGGGGTGGCCTTTGCTCCCGGCGCCCATAGACGCACAATCATGGCTAACTTTCACCTTACATAAAATTAAAACAACTGAGGTTAGTGGGCGGCAATTTGGAATGTTTGATGATTGAAGGGTACTAGATGTTCAATATGCCAGTTTGCAGCCCTCTAGCCTCAGCAGTTTCTATGATCTGTGGGCGGAAAGAAAAAGTGCGGACGGACAGACAAACAGCCATCTCAATAGTTCCCTTTTACAGAAAACTAATGGGGGGGTGCGGAAATGGCGGGTAAAGTCTCCCCCTCTGCCCACCGGGGAAGAGGTCGACTGAGGAAAAGAATCCAAGGCAATGATACTTGATTGATATGAAGTGGCAGGGCGAGAGGTGGCCTAAGGTCAGGCAGGACTCACTGGGGGAGAAATGTTGAAGAGTTGTGTCTCGCGGAAATAAGAGTGACTGTAAATAACCGATATAGTTGTTTTAAACTCAAATCTCTCTCTCTCTCTCTCTCTCTCTCTCTCTCTCTCTCTCATATTCCGATATTTCATACCAAAAGTAATCTAACGTATATATATATATATATATATATATATATATATATATATATATATATATATATATATATATATATATACACTTTTATTAGAAAATCTTAATGGTAACTGGAACTGTCTGTGAAACGTCTTTTTGAATTTTTTTTTTTATCGGGGTGATGAAAAAACCTCTCGCTGATGAAAAAGTAATTCTGTCGTGATATATAACACCTTTTGGGAAAAAACCTCTCGGTGATCAAATAAAATCTTGATAAAAAAAAACTTTCGGTGCTAAAAAAAAAAATTATCGGTGATAAGAAAATCTCTCGGTGATAAACAAAATTCTCGGTGATAAAAAAAAAAAAAAAAAACTCGGTGATAAAAAAAAAAATCGATGATTAAAAACAATTTCTCGGTGAAAAAAAAGTCGGTGATTAAAAGAAATTTCTCGGTGATAAAAAAAAATCGGTAATTAAAAAAAAGTTTTCGGTGATAAAGAAAAAAAAACTTCTCGATATTAAAAAATTAATCATTTAAGCGAAACAAAACTGTCGTGAATAAAAACCTCTCGGTGCCAGAAAAAAAAAAAAACTAAGCGATTCCTTTTTTAACTGTTACATCTTAATTTGGATCGAAGCTTTCAAATAAGGTGATACAATTATCTTGGGAATCTAGATCCATTTTGGAATAAATGAAAAGTAAACAATAAAAGAAACTAGATTCTCTTTTCCAAGTAACAAGAAAAAGAAGCATTAATATGCATGCGAAATACTATGGTACAAAATGGAAATCTAAAGATTCTGAATTTCTCTCTCTCTCTCTCTCTCTCTCTCTCTCTCTCTCTCTCTCTCTCTCTCTCTCTCTCAGTCATTAGATGGATGGGAATAACGACCAAATTAGAAAATATATGAATCAGTTTTTACCCAAATAATAAATAATCTACATAAAAATAACCTCAATATTTCTTTCTTTAGAAAATATGGATGGTAAATAACTTCCCAATATTATTCACACGTAATCATTCTCCTAAAAGCTTTGATTTCCTAACAAATATAAATAGTACAGCTTTGTAAGATAAACATTGATATATATATATATATATATATATATATATATATATATATATATATATATATATATATATATATATATATATATATATGTGTGTGTGTGTGTGTGTGTGTGTGTGTGTGTGTGTGTGTTTGTGTACGTGTGACTGCGTGTATGTGTTATGTGAATAACTGTAAAAATAATAAAGATAGCATGTAATGCCATATAGTTCTTTATTAATGGGTGCAAAGAATCATACATATCCTAGATTCTGCTGCGAACTTGACGAGGAGAGAGAGAGAGAGAGAGAGAGAGAGAGAGAAAATGCTCTAGAAACTTTACATTCCAGTGATACAATAATAATAACTGGATCTACCGCTAATCTTATTCAATGAGATACGATCGCATTAACTGAACCTTCAGGATATAATTAAACTAAGATTCTAGGAAGCGCATTAACAAAGAAAATTCTGAATCATCGATAAAGACAAAAAGAGAGAGGTTGGAACTACAGTGACAGCGTATTTAACACGTTCATATTTCCTCGATCGTATATGAAGACGCAGGGAATGGCTAAATAGTGCACATACGTATAATAAAGCAAGTGGACGGACTCTATATCCCATTGAGAACAAGGGGAGCCGGATTAAATTTAAGCCGGGAACACCACATTCATTGTTAATGATAATGGAAGCGAAATATTTGCATCTAATGAACTTGCAACCTGTGGATAATGATGTCTCAATAGATTAGGGAAAACCCTGAGATTGTCTTTCCGTTATGATTTTAATGGTTTTAGTCTTGCGTGGAGATTTGGGGGCGTCTGTCCCTCTTCTCTGTCATAGAAATGGGCATGAAATAAATGTATTCACCGGACCTAAAGTTCGACTATACTCTGTTTTTTTCCATCTGTCCATCCACCTGTGGTGTTTTGTATGGTAACACTGCGTCCCGGGCTTTAGATAGTAGTTACGCTATGTGTAAGTTTTAGGTAAATAAAAGGATTTCTGGGTGTACATTTCCAACTGAAAAGTGTTTTAATAATTCACTGTATGCGAATTACACCGTTAATATTCGAAATAGGATGTTATTATAATTGTTGAATGTAAGCCCGGGACGCAGTGTTACCATACTAAAACACCAAAGGCGGATGGACAGATGGAAAAAAGCAGAGTATAGTTAAAAATGAGCAATGTATTTGACAAATGGGTTTCTGAGGAAAAAGAAATCTTGGGAAACTAAGAACAATAAGGGTGGGTAGGAAAGGTCTATGGCAAGCCTAAAAAGGTCTAAAAAAGGTGTTTCGCGTCGAGTTAAAGATACAGGAATTCTAGGATACGATATCTAGGACTTATTTATTAGAATGAAAATGTAAAAAAAAATAAATAATATACATGTTAAACAGTACTGAACAATTATTTCTAATAAAACATAGCGTATTTATTTTAATTTTAGTTGGTGAAAGAACGCTCTATTTGACCATAGATTTTAGAACGCGCCTCGCGTAAGCTGGAGGTCGGATAAAGCCTTGTTGCACCGTGACTTGAAAGAAAATCACACGCAAAACGTAAATAAAATGGAACCCAACAAATCACATGGAGTGTAAACGAGGAATAAAAAATATAACTTAAATAATCTTTGCTGTTATACTCCCGTATGCTGTTGTTGGGCGAATTTATCAGGCATAAGTAACTGAATCATGTACAAAGATAAACTAGAATATATTCGTTTTTAATATAGCTTCATTTTCCAAAATAGCAAATCAAAATCCATTTTCTTGTTTAGTGCCCAATTCCATCGCCACTTTCTTTTCAAACGGTGTTTCACACCGTGACTTATACATGTAAAAAGATATTAAGTAATAAAATAAAATAAAAACACCCTTATTAAGAGAGAGAGAGAGAGAGAGAGAGAGAGAGAGAGAGAGAGAGAGAGAGAGAGAGAGAGAGAGAGAGAGAGAATTTGAAATATAATATTGGACAGTGTCACTCACACCAGAGAATATGAAAATGACCACATGGAAATGAGAAAAGATAAGATATATATTATCAAATCATATTTAAAAATTGACCAAAACTACATCATCTCACCCGCGGCGATTTAATTAAGGAGAGCGAGACTTACTACAAGTAATGAGAGAAAGTTGAGAATGGTGACCTTGTAATGTACAAATGATTATTCCCTTCGTACCATCAACATGAATAAAGGTACACGGAGCTTATAAATGATGCATATGTCTTGAATAAAACGAGGCAATAATAGCACATCTCCCTGTGATAACAAGAGGAGACAGTGATTAAATTTCAAATCCTCGAACATTAATTACCTGCACAGTCAATGAAAATTAAATCGTCTCTCAGCGACACTAAGCGATAAATATTAATAGGTCAAGTTGACTTCAAGTTGACCTTAAGGTTCGGTTTCATATGTGCCTTTAGTGTTTTTACGGAAATGTCTCTCATGCGTCAGTATGAATCTGTGTAAAAATATATATATATATAATTAAAAAAAATAAAGCCAATCCATACACATTCAAAGTATAACTACCAGCAACTATTAAACCTCCTGATGTGAACGTCATTCCTTTTATATAGTTACAGCATTACAAATAGCTAGGACTTTATAGATTTTTTTTATTTTTCCTTCATTTTCTTTCTAACCTTCCGAACATTGAAGCATTTAAAAATTTTGCCGCTTTTTATTATCCTCCACATGAAGAATCTATCTCACAACAACAGGATCCACTCTTTCCCCTACGCCAAGTTTCGACCGCTTTTATGAGTCTTTGTATTTCTGATCCCTTCGGTGCTTCTTACATCAAGAATAATTCGTAGGCAATTCATTTTAACAATTTCATCATCTTATCTTTCATTAACGTTTACCATCCAAGTTTTTGCATCTCCTGTTCTTTATTTATTTGTTTTTCATCTTTTATTATACATTTACATTTCAATGATAATATTGAGCAGTTCAGGATACATAACAAAAATGCAAAAAGTCTGCATGCATCATTTATATGTTATTATGGTGATATGTTTCCAAGGTTTTCATTTCCTTTTGTCGTTTTACTCTACGTGATAACAAGTGGCATGGCTAAGTTATGGTTATGAAAATGTAATTACAGGTTGTATGCTCTTATATTGCCGTTATGCCTTACGGTTACAATTCATAAAAACTAACATTACCTACTATTTGCAACCGCACTTGATAATACATTAAGCTATAGAAGGCCAGGGAACAAAATTCTAACCTAATTTTAACAACGTATCAGCACGATAACATCCGCTTTAACTTCTTTTCATTCAAAGTACATCTTAGTTTACCCAGACCACCGAGCTGATTAATAGCTCTCCTAGAGCTGGCCAGAAGGATTAGATTTTTATTTACGTGGCTAGAAACCAATTGGTTACTTAGCAACGGGACCTGCAGCTTATTGTGGGATCCGAACCACATTATATCGAGAAATGAATTTCTAAACGCCAGAAATAATTCCTCTGATTCCGCGCTGGCGCCAGCGATGAGCAAACTCGGGCTACCAGATTGGTAGGCAAGTACGCAACCGACTCGTCCAGAGAGGAGCTGTTTCATTTAAGTTCATCTGAGTTGACGCCGGAAAGTTCTTCGTACAGAACTGGAAAATCAAAATGAATGACACTTTGCTGTTTGAACTATGCGCCATTTACTCCAACAATAATAAGCTTTCATTTGTACGAAGGACATGTCATAAATTCAATATCGCATCTAACGTCGAAATCACTGTTAAATAAGAAATTCTTTATTGGCATGGAAGTGGAAGGGCGAACTGGTTACTTTGTTTGTATGGTGTTTTGACGTTCCACGGAACCAGTGGTTATCCAGCAACGGGACCAACAACTTTATGTGACTTCCAAACCATGTAGAGAGTGAACTTCCATCACCAGATGTACACATCTCTAACACCTCAATGGAATGCCCAAGAATCGAACTCGCGGCCACCGAAGTGGCAGGTCAAGACCATACCGATCACGCCACTGAGGCGCTGAACTGGTTGATAATCAGAACCATCATTCATTACGACATAAAAAAATAGCAAAGTCACACAGGATGCAAAGAGGTTTTTGCAATGAAATCGCTGACACATCAAACAAGTAAATATATAACCGACCGACAAACGGATACAACGGATACCAGGAGCGAAACATTCACACAACATTCATAATATCAAAGAACATAATCTTCTTAATCCTTTTCTTTTCGCTCTCTCCAACGTCTTCTTTTATTTTTTGGGGGGAGGAAGATGAGGAATTCTCCTAATTTAGTCTCGACGTCACGCGTCGGCGGCGGCAGTCCGGGCGAAGAATTCGGGGAAAATAATGAATATTCTGGGATTAATCAGGCCTCCCGGGAAATCATTCGCGGCACATATTTTCCGTAAGGAAAAAACGAGTCGGGCCTTTGTTTTCACTCGAGCCGTGAGTGACCCATTTCTTCGAGCTAAATGGCTGCGGGAGAATTTGCGTATTTGCACTTTTTTTTTTCTTTTCCCTCTCTCTCTCTCTCTCTCTCTGTCTCTCTCTCTCACTCCTTTCGTCTCTGTTTCTCTTCCTGGCGGGGCTCGCTAGAGCGGAATTTATAAGAACGGAATCAGGAGTTTCAGGAGAAAGATATTATTTTTTATTAATGACCTTGTGTGGTCGAATGTAGATGCTGTTACTGGCGCTGATGGGAGAGATGATTATATTGCGAAAGGTGAAGACATTCAAGGATTTCTTTTAACTCTATGTCAAAAATGAGAAATCTAGACTCACACATATCTTTTGCAAATGCCTTCTTAACTATGTATACCGTATTCTGCAGATTAACCGAACTATATAATGCGGCCACAAGCCTACCCACCACAACAGGAACCATAATCTTAAGTGTCTAGTCTGAGTACACCCAACACAGATTGCTCACAGCTCACCATACATTAGCTGATGTTGGCTGCATGAAAGCATACGCATAATACATAATATTGTTGCATGATGGTATACAGATAAAACATAAGTTTCTCAGTTGTCACTATACCCAGCCAAAATCAGATACAAACTAAGCTCAAAATGGCAACTGCCCAAGTCTCCATAATGGCAGGAATAGCACTGCAGCTGACAGGAATACTGGGACCGAAATGTTTTACAAAATAGGCCTCCAGTTCCTCTCCTGGCCTACCACTCTTTTTGCAGTTATACAATTATTAATATTATATCCCAGTTAGAGGCCATGGGGAACCCCAAGCTAGGGGGCCACTTAGGGCTTAGCCTAGTTTAGCCTGTTGGGTAATCTACCACTGACGGAGCGTATTGATGAAACTGTAAAATTACACCTGAAAGAGTCAACTTCTGTCATAATAGTTAAAGATTTTGGACATAGATGGGTAACATCTTTGATTTTGGACCTAGACGGCTAACATCTATGGTCTAATTATAAATAATATGGGCAATAGCTGGTAGTAATAGAGTTAATCATACTATGAGGTAAGTAGAGATGAGATTTTTCTTCAATTGATTTGAATTGAGTATAGAATTTAGGCCAAAGGCCAAGCACTGGGACCTACGAGGTAATTCAGCATTTGAAACGGAAATTGACAGCAAGAGGTGCAACAAGAGGAAAACCTCGCAGTTGCACTATGAATCAATTGTTAGGAGAGGGTGAAAAGTAATGTGGAAGAAAGAGAATATCATCATCCGCTCCCCAACACCAAAATGATTTACAGTAATATGTAAAACAACTAAATGACCCTCATCCCCTCACGTGAAATAATACTGAAATGTCACTAAATGTAATCGGGAAATGATCCAGACAAACCTAGCGTAAAATCGGCAGACTGCTGAGGAACCAGGAAAAGAGGAATCAGGGAAAAATATATTTATTATAGATACTGAACATGAAATTAAGCCACATTTTAGAAAAAGGAAATTGGAATTAACTCTGTTTTCTACAATCCAACAAGCAAATGACCAACCAACTTTTAAAGAAAACGGAAACTCTCGCATCTCATTTGAATTCTCTCATCTGAATTTCCCTTTTTACCATGAAACCTCGAACAGGACTGACTGAATCGTTTCAGAAACAATATCAAAAACATTCTGCATTATTGTTTTCTCTGTTTTATATTAGACGTCATCTGGTTCTGTGAATGTCTTACAGATTTCACCTTTGCTGTTGGTTGCTGGTTTGTGTAAATCAAAAAGGGGTTTTCATTACAGTCGGTCAGGAACTGAGACGAGCACTACTCTACTCTACTCTAACAAAAAGCAGAACTATGTGTTCTTAACCTTTGACACAATTGCTAGAGAGCTTATTATTCATTCGCACCGTGCGTCAAACTATCCCTTGCCTGAGCCCATTCGCTTTTTGAAGGCTGGTCCATCATAAAAAAAAAATGTATTTTAGTTTAACCAGACCACTAAGCTGATCAACAGCTCTCCTAGGACTGGCCCGAAGAATTAGATTTCATATACGTGGCTAGGAACGAACTGGTTACTTAGCAACGGGACCTACAGTTTATTGTGTGATCCGAACCCAATCCAACGAGAAATGACTTTTTATTCACCAGAAATGCATTCTTCAGGTTTAGCATTGGCGAACTCGGGTTACCGGATTGGTGGGCGAGTACGCAACCCAATCGTCTATCATAAATTAAGTATATCTTAGTTTACCCAGACCACAGAGCTGATTAACAGCTCTCCTGGGGCTGACCCAAAGGATTAGATTTTATTTACGTGGCTAGGAACGAACTGGTTACTTAGCAACGGGACCACCAGCTTATCGTGGGATCCGAACCACTTGGAGAAATTAATTTCTAATCATCAGAAATGAATTCCTCTAGTTCCGCCTTGGCGGCAGCAGGGAGCGAACTCGGGCTACCAGATTGCTAGGAAAGTATTCAACCCACTCGCTCGCCCATCATAAAAAGAAAAATATATACCACTTCCCATTTTTTTCCTTCGGACAAACGCTTTGATAAAGATTGGGGAATTTTTTGAGGACGACATCAACTTCAAATGGTATTTTTTTAGGTCTAGACGGCTTCGGGGTGAAAGATAAAATTGAATTGGTTTCGTTCATTTAAATGATTTCCCAAAGCCCGAGGGTGCCGGTAATTAGTAAGGAATCATATTAGAAATGATTTTTCGGGAGGTCAAAATTTTTTCTCTTTTAAATGTTCAAGGCATGAATTTTAATATCGGTTCTAATTAGGTGAGGAAATATAAAATGAAAACTCTGAATTATCAGTAATTTGTAAATATATCCTGTTACCATTTGTTGAGTCCTTTGATGAGATTTGATGCTTCTCTGCTCCGGTGTTTTGAAAATAATGAACGAATATGAACCTCATCTGGAGCTTTTCAAATACACACACATATATAAAATTGGATCATAATGTAGCGTGAAGGATATATATTAACAAAAATCTAATTTCTTTCTAGAATTGGTAAGACTCATCAAAGAGTTTGGAATTATAACTTTGTCACAGATAACATACAACATTAAGTGCTGTGGCAAATTTCATGAAATTCACAAAGTATTTTTCAAACAAACTAAAATCGGAGTTCTTAAAGTTTAATCGCGCAGCGTAAATTTGTATGAACATAATAAACCTATCACCTATGAATCTGAGGGTGTATGAATGTTGAAAGAATTTATATATATATATATATATATATATATATATATATATATATATATATATATATATATATATATACACACACACACACACACACACACATATATATATATATTATATATATATATATATATATATATAGTATGTATATATATACTATATATATATCTATATATTATATATATTATATTATATAATATAATATATTATATATAATATATTAGGATATAATAATAATATATGATATATGTATAATATATATATATATATATATATATATATATATATATATATAATATATATATATATATATATATATCTGTGTGTGTGTGTGTGTGTGTGTGTGTATGGGTGTGTGTGTGTAAATATTACATATAATAAGTTCATCATCATCATGAGTATTATTAATATAATATAATAATTGTATATCCTCAGTTAAAATGTTTTTCTTTACTAAGGTTGACACCGATGTGTCTAAGCATCAAGTTTGAAAAAAAAATTATGATTTATGGCAACCTCCCCAACCCCCATTCTAATTTCCTAATTCCTTCGCAGAGGTTTTCACCTTAACCCAAAATTCCTCCATATCGTTACAACCCGAATCACATTTTAATGACATTTTTGGTGTTTAACATCCAAGAAAGCGAGACAGGGTGAATAGTTGTCTTGGATAGATTCCTATAGAAGATTCACATCAACCGTACATCTGATGCCTAGCTAGGCCAGTCCCATACGACGCTCCTGATTGGCTGTTGATAAGCCAATTACAGAGCTGGAAACTCTCAGTCTCTCTCGGAGTTCACATAGGAAGCATCTGTGTTCCGAGCTCTCCTGAGGGATACTTTTGAAAGGAGAGATGGAACACACATCTTGCCTATGTGAATTCTCTCGAGAGAGAGACTGAGAGTTTCCAGCTTTGTGATTGGCTTGCCAACAGCCAATCAGGAGCGTCGTAAGGGACTGCCCTAGACATCAGATGCACGGTTGATGTGAATCTTCTGTAGCTCTCTTTCAAAGACCGCATCTTCAATGACGCACATTCTCTTTATATCAAAAGGGGACGAGGAGGAACATCGCTCTTCGCAAAGAACGTAATAATCCTGGAGAGAAACTTTGATGTTGTGGCAACATGAGACGGAATCCCCCTGGGATGATTTTTCATAATTGGAGTCCGATATGGCACAGAGGAACGCCCACGCACGGCCTCATTTCTTTCTATATTTATTTATTTATATTTTCGGCGGTTTTCGTCGTTTTATTTAATTCGTGTCGTTTTTGTTATAATAATAATAATAATAATAATAATAATAATAATAATAATAATAATAATAATTATTATTATTATTATTATTATTATTATTATTATTATTATTATTATTATATTACAATGAATCTGACTGCTGCTACAACGCTACAATGCTTCAATGAAGTGTTACTGTTGATTTCGTATTATTATTATTATTATTATTATTATTATTATTATTATTATTATTATTATTATTATTATTATTATTATTATTTTATTTGTTTATTTTATTTTTGCTCTATCACAGTCCTCCAATTCGACTGGGTGGTATTTATAGTGTGGGGTTCCGGGTTGCATCCTGCCTCCTTAGGAGTCCATCACTTTTCTTACTATGTGCGCCGTTTCTAGGATCACACTCTTCTGCATGAGTCCTGGAGCTACTTCAGCGTCTAGTTTTTCTAGATTCCTTTTCAGGGATCTTGGGATCGTGCCTAGTGCTCCTATGATTATGGGTACAATTTCCACTGGCATATCCCATATCCTTCTTATTTCTATTTTCAGATCTTGATACTTATCCATTTTTTCCCTCTCTTTCTCTTCAACTCTGGTGTCCCATGGTATTGCAACATCAATGAGTGATACATTCTTCTTGACTTTGTCAATCAACGTCACGTCTAGTCTGTTTGCACGTATCACCCTATCCGTTCTGATACCATAGTCCCAGAGGATCTTTGCCTGATCGTTTTCTATCACTCCCTCAGGTTGGTGCTCGTACCACTTATTACTGCAAGGTAGCTGATGTTTCTTGCACAGGCTCCAGTGGAGGGCTTTTGCCACTGAATCATGCCTCTTTTTGTACTGGTTCTGTGCAAGTGCCGGGCATTCGGTTGCTATGTGGTTTATGGTTTCATTTTTCGTATTGCACTTCCTACATATGGGAGAGATGTTATTTCCGTCTATCGTTCTTTGAACATATCTGCCGCTGTTATCATTCCTTCAGTTTCCTTCTTGAGCTCTCCCCTCTGTAGCCATTGCCATGTGTCATCGCTGGCTAGTTCTTTAGTCTGTCTCATGTATTGTCCGTGCATTGGTTTGTTGTGCCAGTCCTCTGTTCTGTCTGTCATTCTCCTGTCTCTGTATATTTCTGGGTCTTCGTCTACTTTTATTAGTCCTTCTTCCCATGCACTCTTTAGCCACTCGTCTTCACTGGTTTTCAGATATTGCCCCAGTGCTCTGTTCTCGATGTTGACGCAGTCCTCTATACTTAGTAGTCCCCTCCCTCCTTCCTTTCGTGGTATGTATAGTCTGTCCGTATTTGCTCTTGGGTGTAGTGCTTTGTGTATTGTCATATGTTTCCTGGTTTTCTGATCTATGCTGCGGAGTTCTGCCTTCGTCCATTCCACTATTCCTGCGCTGTATCTGATTACTGGCACTGCCCATGTGTTTATGGCTTTTATCATATGTCCGGCGTTGAGTTTTGACTTGAGTATCGCCTTGAGTCTCTGCATATATTGTTTCCTGATCGTGTCCGGAGCTAATGCGGATGAGCATATATCAAGACTTGAATTATTATTATTATTATTATTATTATCGTGTCCTTCATCTCTTGGTGTTTTATATCCCCTCCTTCCATTATTCCCAGGTATTTGTATCCTGTCTCATCTATGTTTTTGATGTTGCTCCCATCTGGTAGCTTTATCCCTTCAGTCCTCGTTACTTTGCCTTTATTATTATCATTATTATTATTATTATTATTATTATTATTATTATTATTATTCAGAACATGAACCTTACTCATATGGAACAAGCACCAAGGACCATCGCCTTGACATTCAAGCTCCCAAATAATAAAGTGATCATTAGGAAAAGGTAACAGGGGTGCAAAGGAAAATATAAAAGTGAGTCACTTTATACCTATAACGACCTCGTGAATTAATATTCAATATGAAGAAACAAGTACTACAAATCAAATTTTGGAACAATGCAACAACAGTTTCCTATTATCCGATTATCTAACAAGATATTTCGGGTGGAAATAATAATGATTTCGTAATCCCTCCAGTAAAATTACTAAGTTGCCAAATTTTAATAGAAATAGTGTGAAATTTAAGACTGCATATGAACACTAAGGCGGATGACATATACTCTTAAATATGGCTACTACTGATCGTGTTACTGTTAACAATATCATTTCTGTTGCTAGAACACTATACTCTGTTTTTTTCCATCTGTCCATTCGCCTGTGATGGTAGCGCAAGGTAACACTGCGTCCCGGGCTTTAAATAGTTACGCTATGTGTAAGTTTTAGGTAGAAGATAGTTACGCTGTGTAAGTTTTAGGTAAAAAAAGGATATCTTGGTGTACATTTGCACCTGAAAAGTGTTTTAATAATTTACTGTATGCGAATTACACTGTTAATATTCGAAATTGTATATTATTTAAAGCCCTGAACGCAGTGTTACCATGCGCAAACACTACATGCAGATGGACAGATGAAAAAAAAACAGAGTATAGTACTACTACATTACTCAATTGTAACTGACCCCTATTAAATGTATTTAGTATTACGTTTGATCATTTTTTGTAAGTCAAGCAAGATTAGACAAATATCCGCTTTCAAAGATTGTTGTGGCTTGCACTAGTGACCAAAATGTGGTAAATTTCTTTTATTGATTGAATCATACAAAGTGGCGTCACAGATACAATGGTATAATCGACCCTGAGGTAGATTATTTCCGAACGTAATCTAAATGTGAAAAATATATGATAATATCACCAACAAAAAAACCATTGCATTACTCTCTTCTGGTTAGAAGACAGTTCTCAAACATGTTATGGAAATTATTTACGATTATTTCCGAACGTAATCTAAGTGAGAAAAATATATGATTATATCACCAACAGTTCTCTAAAACGTTATGGAAATGATTTACGAAGATTAGGCTATGAAGCCAAGCAATGGGGCAATTGCAGCCAATAAGCGCTTAAGAGGGTAAAAAAAAAGGGGGGGTTGTTGGAGAGGTTTACCACGGCAATATGAAAGGAACGCCTACAGTACATCACTTGAGGTGCGATGATGGAGTAAATGAACTACTGATGTGGGGGTTTAATTAGTGGGGCTCCCTACCTCGGTTTGAGAGTGATGTTACGAGAATGGTAATCACACAAACGCCTTCTCGAATCGGTAATGAAACTGGCGACAAACAAACAGTCTTTCTCCCCGAGAAAATGGCATTCCTAGTAAAAGAAAAAAAAAATAAATAAAAAAGGGACGAATGGCGTTGTTATAGTGCACCCAGCGATCTTCAAGGGCCCAATTACCTTTGAGACCGAGCCTCGTGAACAACTCGCTCGGAGGATTCCCGTTTCTGTCGCAAAATTAAAAAGGAAAGAGGTGGGAGATCTTACACTCGCAAATCATGGGATTGGGTCTCTCTCTCTCTCTCTCTCTCTCTCTCTCTGTGCATGTGTCAATCTGGGGTCACGATCTCTCTCTCTCTCTCTCTCTCTCTCTCTCTCTCTCTCTCTCGTTGTGTGGGATTTTTCTTTCTAACACACTGCTGTCCTTCTGTATACTGGGTTCTCTGTCTCGACGTAGTGTGGGGTTGCGTTTAGGTGTACAAGAGAGAGAGAGAGAGAGAGAGAGAGAGCTTTAAGTGCTTACCGCGCGACTGTCTATACATGACCACATAACTATGCAGGCTATAATTTTGCAAACATTTACAATGCAGAGATTTTTCGTTTTAAATATGGGTAACTTTACTTTGGGAAATGATATTATCGTGACATGAGGAAACATCACCAAAAGCTGAAATTGAGATAGAACCGCCCACCGTAGAAGAGAATATAAAAGTATAATATTTCTCTGCGTTAAAACATCAACTCTGCAGGCTCCAGCATTGGCATCAGTTATTTAAAGGGGCAGCAAAAAGTAAACAAACAAATAAATAGATCAATAATATAAATATATAAAGAAATAAACGATCTGTGGCATCTGGCCGGTTAACGGATTTATTGCATCATGTAAAATAGCTTTACACGTAAGATAAACAATATGGTAATGTGATTCATCTGTAAAAATACACCGGATGAATCTTTCACATAATGATAAATTAAATAGTGTCTGGTCATACTGTGACTAGTACAAATGAAAGGTAAATTTACGAGAGTATCGCGGAAATACTGGGACGTTAATGGACATTCCCAGTAAAATCGAAACTAAAATGGCAAAACGAACTAGAATTCGGTGGAAAAAGGCAAAGGGACACTATGAGGCCTGTAAGCCGACAGACGAGACATTTCCTCTCCCTTTTCACTGCAGTTCCAGAAGCACAGCTTATGATTAGCATCTCCTTCACCAAAAAAGAATGAAGCATACGAAGATGACAGATTGAACGGGGGTAATTATTACCTACCGGGTGATCTCGTTCGTCCAATTGCCCAAAAGACTAAGTAGTGGGTGTTGGTGTTTTATCGTATCACTCGTATTGTAAAGAGAGAGAGAGAGAGAGAGAGAGAGAGAGAGAGAGAGAGAGAGAGAGCTGTATGTGGTTACTCCTTAACTGGCTATAGGTAACGATACAGTCTATAATTTCGCAAACATTTACAATGCAGAGAATTTTCGTTTTTGATATGGGTATGTATTATATGTATGTAAGAGCACGTATGTTTTACAAATTACGGGATATTGTGTCAATATGCTTATGTGTATTTAGAACCGCAAACATCCTACCCAAATAGCTTCGCTCTTTTTCGGTTTGAGAGAGAGAGAGAGAGAGAGAGAGAGAGAGAGAGAGAGAGAGAGAGAGAGAGAGAGAGAGAGAGAGGATATGAATTTTCTGACGAATTGAATCAACATGGTAATCTAAGAAATACCTCGTCGAGGCCTTGCAGACATTTCAGTATCATATCATGAGGTTTTTCTACTCTTCCTTTCTCTTTTACTATTTCTATGCCCGAGGTGATACCCGCAATAACTGCTGGTAACCAAAAACATTTCCGTAATCAGGCAAACTGAACCATAAAATTTTTATTTTCACGAAACTTTGTTATTTTGCTTCAGTCAGGTTCCACAATCGACCTGAAGGCCTTCTCAAGTGAGGCGAGACTAAGCGAGAGAGAGAGAGAGAGAGAGAGAGAGAGAGAGAGAGAGAGAGAGAGAGAGAGAGAGAGAGAGAAAGAGAGAGAGAGAGCTATCCGATTCCAGGAAATTCTTGGTAGCAGCGTCCCTGATGATGCATTATGCTGATGTTTGCAATTCACAGCTTTCCGTCTTCTCCTGCTGATTGCATGACAAATGTTTTGCAGTTTTGCTCCTTGTAGGTATTGCAAGACATGTCAGGATACAACTGACTTTGCTGCCTCTCGGCCCTTTGAATTGAAACGAATCTGGTGTTGTTTTAACCTTTAATTCTAAGATGAAACTGATGAATAAATGTTCCTACTGTATGCTTTTATGCTTTTAGCAAGGTATTTGAAAACAAAAATTCAACGTGAAAAGGACGTATATATATTCAATATTGTTATGATAATTATGGAAGTCCAATTTCCCTCGATACACTATTTTCCAAAATAGATTTTTATTATACGTGAAATTTATGATATACTATTATGGAGACCATAATATGAAATGTAATGCTGAAGGCCTTTACAAAAATTCATTTCCAGTAGGACCACATTCCAAAAACCCAATCGAATAAACAGCATTACCAAAAGCACCAGTTAACGCAGATGGAAGAAACGGACTTTCAACCTCTACAATGATTCATCGACTATTATTCAAAGACGATTGTAAATATTTGATTATTATCTCGTAATGATAGACAATTATATGCAAAAAAAAAAAGAGCTTCTAATCGACAGTTGGGAGAAAATGATCATCAGTTGTAATGCAAGCCCCAGTACTGTTTATCACATATGAATTTGCGCTTACTCGGGGAGTAAGCCTATACACTAATTCGTTATTGTTGTTATTCTTGGTAGGGGGGGGCGGCGGCAGGAGAGGTCTTAGGAAAAGCCTAAAACTCTCTGACAAAGGTGTTTCGCGTTGAGTTAAAGATACAGTAATTTTAAGACAGGAGATTTATGATTTATTTATTTGAATGAAAATGTAAAAAAATAAATAATGTGCATGTTAAATAGTACAAAAACAATTATTTCTAAGGAAAATGGCGTATTTACTTTAATTTTCGTTGGTGAAACAAGGCTCTATTTGACTAGATTTTAGCACATTTTAATTTAAGTAAAGTTAGGAATATAATGTTTGCAATATTATGCGTGACGCGAAATTCTTTCACACGACCCAAGATTCACTTTACAGTTTTACTCAAATACCATTACAATCATTTTCTATCTCAGCTTGATTACAGATTATGTGTGAAAAAGGTTTCATTTTGCAATTTAGAGTCAGTAATAAGTAACTCGTAAAATTAACTTTCATTCTAAATTAAGATTATCTGAGCCTAAGTACAAAAATGCTCAGTTTTTATGTGAACGCGATTACTGTATGATTTTGAGTATTGCTTCCACAAAAAATCTTCACATTGAAAGATTATAAATTACTCCTCCAAGAAAGTAATACTCCGTGGCTTTCTCGCCATATTTACTGATTATCTGCAAAGGGGTGTCCAGTTTATTAATTATAAAACACTCCTTCAAGAAAGTAATACTCCGTGGCTCTCTCGCCATATTTACTGATTATCTGCAAAGGTGTGTCCAGTTTATAAATTATAAAATACTCCTCCTAGAAAATAATACTCCGTGGCTTTCTCACCATATTTACTGATTATCTGCAAAGGGGTGTCCAGTTTATAAATGATAAAATACTCCTCCAAGAAAGTAATATTTCGTAGCTTTCTCACCATATTTACTGATTATCTGCAAAGGGGCGTCCAGTTTGCAATTCTGCATAAATGCAATAACAACGGATTGCTATTCCGGGCGCAGTCTGGTGCAAGGAAATGCAGATTCGCCCTCAGAGCCGACATGAACGCTGGGTACACACATTTACGTGATATTTTCCCTGATGCATCTCGGCTCCAACCAGACAGTGGTGGAGCAATTCAGAACTAATTACGCCAACTGCTCTGACGGCTCTTATTTTTTAATGAATTGCCCTGTGAAATTCGCCAGAGTTCACACAGACTTATTCACTTAAGTCTCTCGCACGGACGGTATAGGGAGAGAATAATAACGGAATAACAGGCAATTACACTGGGAATCCGAGCGCCTGTGGTCCTTCGTGCTGGGGTAAAACGACGCCACCTGGAATTCCTCTTAACTGCGCCTTTAATTTTAGATAGGGATTCCCAGATGGGAATTCTCGTTTTCATCCCGAAGGATCTTCTTTTATTCTTTTTACTTTCTTACTTTTTCTCGCCACATCATTTTAGACGAGAGAGCTGGAACTCGAAACCAGAAATGCATGAAACCTGCAGGAATTTCATGAAGGAAGACCCTATCTACAAAAATCGCTCTGTTTGCCACAGACTTGCGCAAAAGTGCACCAGAAAGAATATGTTAAAGAGATGACTATAGTGACAAAGGACTGAAGACGAATCCTATCCTAATTCAAAACCTCAACTCATTAAAACGAACATAAAAATATCTTCAGCGGGTAGAACCAGGCTTCAAACGATTGGAATACAAAAGCAAATACGAAATTATCTTGTAATCATTTTTGTCCTTAAACTTCAAAAGGCACGAGACAGATTCAGTCTTCCCTATCGCCACAAAAATAAGGGAAAAAATTTATATTATATATATAATATATATATATATATATATATATATATACATATATATATATAATATATATATATATATATATATATATATATATATATATATATTTGTGTGTGTGTGCGTGGTGTATTTGTAAATTATCAAGAACAGCAAATGACAATTTGGATAATTTGAAAAAACCAAAGCCAACTCGTACGGTTTGTTGTTCACTGTTTTGTAGCAATAACTTCCATATTAACCCAAGTAAACCCGAAATTAAGCTTCCCTTTGAATATATCTAGTCTTTATTATCCATCCTGAATTTACGGTAAAGTATAATAATAAAAATAATGGTAAGAAAGAAAAACATTTGCCGTTGCATAACTAGGAGAATAACGAAATATTTAGCTTACACTCGAAGCAATATATCATTTCCAACCTTCAGATATCTCCGTCTTACCTCGTAATGCTCCTGTGATAATATCACATTAAAATCTCGGCCCTATAGTAAGACAGATTATACTTGTGTAATCAAATATTATGTTTTGTGACTGTTTGTACAGATTTCCTGTATTGCATTACGCGTATCAGTCGAGTGAGTAATTGAACTTTCCAGATCATAACTCAGAATGAGTTTTCTCTTCACTTGAACGTTGCCGGGATGCACAGCTCATTACACTGAGCCAGAAAAACAAATGGAAATTGAGGCTAAGACTGACGTCTCTCCATTTCAACCGTCGTACTTTTTCTCATCAACGTTGATTAGCATTACGACGTAGATGTGTCATTTTTGGAATGTTCCTTTTGAGCCCGCTGCGCTGTTGGCAGTTGATGCTGACGAGTTGGCACTTCGGGAAACATTATGTTCTTGTTACTACCAAGAAAAAAAATAATGCCTCATTCTTGTTAATCATTTAACTTAGAATTGGGGATATAAAAAAAGCTTAAAGGGAAGCAAAAAATAGCAAAATTTGTACGATGAAGATATGATGTCCTAAAATATGAAATAAAAAAAAATTAACCTGCTTGCCTCTTATATCTCGCTTCGTGTCCCTCACAAATCATAAGTTTCAGAAAAAATCACCGTACGATTCCTTCAACCTCTTAAGTAGTGTTCTCAACCTGGGGCGCCCCCCCCCCCAACCCCATTTCCAGGGGAGGCATGAGCCCTAGGGAAAAAAAATTCTCTAATCATATCCGTTACTCTTTTGTTACGTTGGATATCCCATGTTTTGTAATTATCCACCTCCCTCCCTGTCCCTCGAAACACCTTCTATTTCTCTCGTTTATTATTTTCTTTTAAATCTGAGAGCGAATTTCCCTCATAGATGCAAGGGAGGCGTGGTCATCAAAAGGTTGAGAACCTCTGCTCTAAAGGCTACCATCCTCTGTCTAGGGATGACTGTATCATTCGACTTCGCTTGGAATCTAATCTTGTCGACACTCTCAAAGTGGCCACTTTCTTCGACCCTCTCCTAAACAGAAATCCTTGGACTACATCCTTTTGGTCTCCCAAGGACTGACTGGATCCTTTGATCTCTTTTCATGAGGGATGAAATCCTTCGATATTCTGTCAAGAGAAAAAAGCAACTTGCTCAACGCTACTCCGGGACGGCCACATCTTCCGGAATCTCCTCAAGAGGGAATGATTCGATGGACATTTAAATCAGGAATGAAATGTCCGCATCACTAAACATATTAATTACCGTATCTATGAACGATTTGTTTCAGAGTTCACATGGCATTCAACCTCTCTTGAGAAGCCACAGCCTGATTCATTCCGCTTAGGGTAAACTACTTCCTTTCTCAATCCTTTGAGAAAGGAAGTGACGAAGGTCTCCTTAATACATTGATGAATAGCAACATTCTTATAGTACTCCTTACTTATTGAAGAGATTCTTTCAGGGGAAAATCAGTACATCAGGTTTCTTTATAGTTTTTGTTTGTTTGTATGGTGCTTTCACGTTGCATGGAACCAGTGGTTATTCAGCAACGGGACCAACGGCTTTACGTGACTTCCGAACTACGTCGAGAGTGAACTTCTATCACCAGAAATACACATCTCTCACTCCTCAATGGAATGGCCGAGAATCGAACCCGCGACCACCGAGGTGAAACGCTAATACCATACCAACCACGCCACTGAGGCGCTTCAGGTTTCTTTATAACACCTATATACCACATTCACCTGTACTTCACTTCTTGGGAGGACTATGTCATTGCAAATCAGCTGATATTGACAAAATCCTGCAACATCCGCCTATTGTTAATAAGTAACTGCATCTTTCGAACTGAACTGAATATATATAGAATTTAGGCCAAACGCCAAGCACTCCGGCGTATGAGGTCATTCAGCGCTGAAAGCGAAATTGACAGTAAAAAGAAAAAAGATTGGTCTCTTTCGAAACCATGATTAGTGGCTGAAGAATATCTATTAGCGTAAGAATTAAGTGTGTATAAGTGTGTGTGTGTTCTTGAAATTAATAACGGACGTATAATAATATTATGTATTACAACAATATAAACACAAATGACTGTGAATTTAATTCTGCCTCATTAGAGGCAGAGGATAAGTCATTAATTTTCATATTAATATCCTGCTATACAACATTCACCCTACATCCAGTCCTTTAAATTACGCTATTACAGTGGTACAGATTAAATGTGACCCAGGTTATTGATAATATATACCCTAGGTCAAATGAAATCTGTGATACTGCAATAGTTCACTTAAAAAAAAAAAAAAAAAAAAAAACTGGAACTGTAGGGCTAATCGTATATAACAGGATTTTTTTTTAACTAAAATGGATGACCTATCTTCTGCTTCTAAAGAAACTGAATGAGATATAGTAATTTTTCTATATATTTACCTAATCCTAACTATTGTACGGCCATTATTATGCTCAATAACATGAACGAGAAAGGAAATCTATGATTTATGGTAATTATTCAAATATATATACATATACATATTATTTACATATAATATACGTATAATTATACATATATACGTTAATATAATTATAATTAAATATAATATATATATAAATACAGATATACCGTTGTATATATATAAAGTATATATATATATATATATAATATATTGGTATATATATCATACATATTATATATATATATATATACCGTATATATACATATATACATAATATATTATATATATACATAACTATATAGATATATATATATATATAATATATATATATATATCTATAATATATTATATATTATATATATATATATATATATATATATATATAGTATATACATATGTATATGTATATATATATATATATAGATATTATATATATATATATATATATATATATATATATATATATATATATATATATATATATATATATATATATATATATATATACTATATGTATGTATGTATGCATAGAGAGAGAGAGAGAGAGAGAGAGAGAGAGAGAGAGAGAGAGAGAGAGAGGAGACTCTGATACACAGCGATTTTATAACAACTTTGAAGATGCTAAGGCTTCCTATTTATTATACAATAATGATGGAAGTCCTGAAGCCACGGCTTGGTATTCAGTTCCTGGGGAGGCCCTGATGAACAGCGGTCAAGTAATAATTCTTATCTCTAAAGTTACCAGTTATTCTGTATTACTACTAATCCCCAGATGATATTACCCCAGTTGGGAATCTAGGAATTTCAATGATATTGCGTTCATAGAAGATTTACGGACAAGGAAAAAGGTATTTACAATCAGAGCGTTTGTAGTTATTCCCAAGATACTAAAATTATCAATTGCGTGTTCGAATAAGATTGTGTTCGGCATTGGCTTTTGGTTCTAAGTAAAATATGTTTGTCTTTGACATGGATCTGCGTCTAGACTATAAATACGATGTCTTCGTTTCTGTCTGGTTGTTTGTCCTCGACTTTTTAATGTTACTTGCTGGGATTTTTTTTTTTATTGTCATCCACAAACGAAAGACCAAGATCTCTGGATGAGAAAGCCCTCACTGATCCAGACAATAGACCGTTTCTCATCTCATTCAGCAACTCCATCAGCTGGAAAGTCCTCCGTCGTCAGTTGCCACCAATTCATTACCCCATTCCTGAGGAGTGACTACCCGCTTTACAAAGGGGTTCTGCAATTAACACTCTCTGTTTACCCTTCTTTTTACATCGGGTCTAAAGCCAACACTTCATTATCCCAGTTGGTTTCTCTGCTCCCGCCACAGTCGCCCGATGTCTAATTGGCTCTCGCATATTCAGGTCCATTTACGTTCGTTTCTCACTCATACTCCGTTACTGCATTATAAACACGCCTTTTTATTTCTCTTAAAATAATTAGTCAATGACTTACCCATTTTCACTTTCCTCCTCTAGAATGTTTTGATACTGAGTACGGTATCTATTAGATTAATTCATCTTATCCCTTCTAGTAAATATTCAACACACTTGTAATGCTGTATTTTAATTTGGAATCCTTTCGAACAAATCATTTCTTGGTTTCTTCACTCATCTGCACAATCTCAGATAATCGTCGGTTCTTTAATTGGTTCTAACACTAGATTGCAATAAAAACATGTATTTGTTATAATATTTTATCAGCTATCTTATCTATACTCAAATTAGCCTCAGCATTTGTGAATTTTAATCAAGCGCTGTTTACCCCGATACATTATTCGCATACATTGTTGGTCTGTACTTTCTACCCCCCCCCCCCCCACCCCCCCCCCCCCCCTCCCCCCCTCCCCCCCCCCCCCCCCACCACCATTCCCATCAAACTTCTTCATTATATAACCTTGGAGTTAAATTATTTGTCCTCTCTCACTCATCAAACCTCTTCCTTATATAACCCTTAGGTTAAATCATTTGTCTTGACACTTCCTCTCTCCTCCATCAAACTTCTTCATTATATAACCTTGGGGTTAAGTAATTTCTCTTGACATTTCCTCTCTCCCTATCAAACTTCTTCATTATATAACCTTGAAGTTAAATCATTTGTCTTGACATTTTCTCTCTCACCCATCAAACCTCATCATTATATAACCTTGGGGTTAAATAATTTGTCTTGACATTTCCTCTCTCCTCCATCAAACTTCTTCATTATATAACCTTGAAGTTAAATAATTTGTCTTGACATTTTCTCTCTCACCCTCAAACCTCATCATTATATAACCTTGGGGTTAAATAATTTCTCTTGACATTTCCTCTCTCCTCCATTAAACTTCTTCATTATATAACCTTGAAGTTAAATCATTTGTCTTGACATTTTCTCTCTCACCCATCAAACTTCTTCATTATATAACCTTGGAGTTACATTATTTGTCTTGACATTTCCTCAAGATCATACCCGTACCGAGATTAATCTTTATCGTTTTCTTATACTGATATTGCATTAATCCAACACAGTTTCTTTCCAGAATATAGTTTATCCTTATCTTTCTCCATGTTCATTCTCCGCGCTTGATTTTCTCTTGAATTATTAGTAAATATGTTATTTAT
>NC_087207.1:73790484-73792984 GCF_015104395.2 Macrobrachium nipponense
ATACCTAAAGTATGTAGTAAACTAAGTATATTAAGTTATATTGTCAACAAATAGGACTTCAAAGGACTTAAGCAAAGGGGGTATGGAACCATATTGGCCAATTCATTTGGGGGTCTGGGGTTATCAAAAGGTTAAGAACCCTTCCTTTAAACTTAAGAGACTTCTATATCAACCCATCTAAGGAAGGGCTTTGTTTTCGACACATGGCGGCTTACGAGAAAAATATGGCCATTTTCAAGGAATTTAATTTGCTCCGGGAATAGCTTACTCCGAGATGTAATTATATGTGATAAGAGCTCCCTCGGTAGCCAGAACTTGAACCTATACCATTTGGATCTGATACAGTTGTGAAAGGGGATTCCATCTTTTTTTCTATAAAATGGGTACGTCACGGTCATTCCTTATCGAGCCCAAAAACCCATGCAATTGTCATGTTTAATCCCCTCCGTGCGAAAGTTATTTCAGAGGTAGAGTCATTCCGATATTAAAGTTTATTTGTTCGAAATATAGCATAGGTCCAACTTTATCGGTATATCCTCATGAGTTTGTGGACACCCCATCTTCAATTTCACTATTTGCTAGTCCATGGCCTGGAGTATGACACATAAGATCTGTTATATATAAAACTGCTAGTATTTAAGCAAATGTACTTACATACAGCTTGCATATAAAATTTCAGCCTGAACATACTGAAAATTTTATTCTTTTTTTTATTTAGAAAATATTCATTTACTGTTCTTACAACTATATATATATATATATATATATATATATATATATATATATATACATACATATATATATATATACTATATATATATATATATATATATATATATATATATATATATATATAATCTATCTACATGAATAAAATTAGTAATTATAAAAAAGATGAACATATTGTGAAGTAAAAAATAAATGGCTTTTATCCCCAAGTGCTTAGAATATAAATCTTGTTTTGAACATTCTACTTTTCATAAACGCATTGATTTATGAGGCTACCAAATTCCATTTATATATTTACTTAATAATATCGTTGTTTTGTTTTTTTGAATAGGCTTGACAGTCCAGTTTCCAAATCTTTAGAAAACTTACAGTATTTATTTTACAAACCTTGCTCAGTACTTTTGTTTTATCATCCAGTACACTATGATAATAGTTAAATTCCTAAGGTTTACTCTAAAATGTAATACTACTACTGCTACTACTAGTAGTAGTAGTATTAACCAATTCCACTATCCTAACACTGGAAGCCATTCAGACTTGATACGACAAACCCAAACCAATACGAGACCCGAGAATGAGACTATGTCTTCCAATGACCGTTTCCAAATAATGGTACGCGATCCATACGAGAGACGGTTCCTGTCACTTAATCCCCTTCCTCGTAGGGCTGGAACAATGCAACAGGTACTCTACAGGTATTCTCTGCCTCACTTACACACACACATACGTACACAGATACACATACAAATATGCATTTCATAATAGGAGTATCTACATCATGCTATATTATCCAATATCATCACTCAGTCCTAGAGTGACATTACCGAATATAAAAGGAAGAGTGAAGACATGCAACGTTTATAGAAAGAGTGAATGAATGTATTGAATATAAGGTAAGAGTGAAGAAATGCATCGAATATATGATAAGAGTGAAGGAATGTATCGAATATAAAAAAAGGAAAAGCGCAGAACTATTACGAATATAAAAGTAAGAGTGAAGAAACTTTAAGAATATGGAAGTAAGAGTGAAGAGATATTACGAATATAAAAATCAGGTTGAAGAAATGTAATGAATATAGAAGAATGAGCGTAATAAGCATTCCTGATATCTTTGTTGGCTGTATATGATGTAGTACGTATACATTGGTAAAAGAGACTATCGTTCTGAATATTTGAATATCGTAAGTATACCTTATAAATTGGAAATAATTAAATCTTTTTTCACTGCAGTTTTGGTATTAGTGTACTGTGCAAACAATTTATTCACTATTTGAGAGAGTTTCGTAAATATTCTCTTACTCGAGGAGTAAGCCTACAAACTACTATGTTGTTTTTCTTGTGGGGGTAGGAGAGGTCTATGGAGGAGCCTGAAAAGGTCTGAAAAAATGTGTTTCGTGTTGAGTTAAAGATACAGGGATGTTAGCACAGCAGATTTAGGGTTTAATTACTAGAATAAAAATGTAAAAAAAAAAATAATGTGTATGTTACACAGCACACACAAATTAGTTCTAATAAAATATAGCGTATTTCTTTCAATGTTCGTTGGTGAAACAATTTGCTATTTAACAAAAGATTTTAGCAAGAGCCCCGAGTAAGCTGAAAGTCGGATCATGCCCCTTTGTTAATAATTTCTATAGATTTGCTGCTCTCTCTCTCTCTCTCTCTCTCTCTCTCTCTCTCTCTCTCTCTCTCTCCAAAAAAATAATTGAATGAATGTAATTATATTAAACCTAATTTCCTCCTCTGAATAAACCCAGCCATTAAAACATAA
>NC_087207.1:73800484-73807984 GCF_015104395.2 Macrobrachium nipponense
TATATATATATGCGTATACATAAAAGTGGATTTGTAGTTTTTAATATAATGAATAATAATAATAATAATAACCAATAAATAATAATAATTAATAATAATACAATAAAGCATAAAATTTCTTGATATGACAAGAAATGTTTTCACTGGCAATATCGATTTCGTTACAGGAGTAATGAAAAAAAATATGTAGAGAATTTAAATCCTAACTTATCGGATTGTTATGAATTACAAAAGAAATTTTACATAATTTACCTTGTAAATATTTCTAGCAGAGGGAGGCATAGGGAACAATTAAAAAAAAATCCGTATGGTATAATACAGCGGATCAAAAAATAAATAAAAAGAGAAATAAAAATCCGTATTGCATAATACCACTTTTTCTTTAAACCAACCAACCAACAGACAAGTGCAACAGATCATAGTTTTCTTAAGCAATGGTGAAATCAAGATATATGAGGAAGTGTACGTGTCCTAGGAACTACAATGACAGTTGACAGATCAATATTACAAGCAACGTAAAATCACTGGCCTCTTTTCCAGTGGCGTCTTCTGACTTACAATTACGTGGGATGATGCTAACAATCCCAAGTGAAATCTATTATTTTTTCATCCTATTCTATTTGTATTTCATAAAGAGAAGCTAGATCTGTGGCCTTTTGAAATAAAGACTCGTGACCCTCCTTCAAGATATAAAATTCATTAAGATTATAACAGAATTTACTAACTTGAGTCTGCTTGTTTCTAAGGCGAGGTAAAAATAGTCACCCATTTGTTCCTGCATAACTTTACCTCAGTCTATGTTCCCCTTGACGCAAATTTCTACATATCCGGACGCAAACTTCTCCCCCGAAGAACAATTTCAAAATAGACCCGACTCGTAAAACGGTGACTATTGTCATTCATGATGGCGCCGTTTGTTATGAAACTAAAATAGTAGCCTTTTGAATTTTTCGAATTCTTTTTTTTTTTTTTTTTTTTTTTTTTTGCTGGAAATTCGTAAGAAAATAGGCTTTACGACCATTGGACATTTCTGCGTAGAGAGCCGTAATTTGATGGCATTATTTGTGTGTGCGTTTTTTTTTTCTAAGTCACCTCCCCCACCCCCTTTTTTTTTATCTAAATAGTGAGGTATATACTGATTCCATTACCTTACTATTACAAAGGCATCAGACAGCCCAGGACCGTTGTCCTTGTTACTGCTGATAAAGGAGGTTCCAGTAAACGAACATGAAGAGGGTTCCCTTAACATCACCGACTCTCAAGACCCCTTCATCCGAGAGTAAAACTTCGTTAGCGGACATCTTGAAGGGCGATGCTAATGTGCCCCTGCTGAACCTTCGTGTTTCATAAAGGGTCCACCAGAAGACTGGATCTAATCCCATCAAATCCGCTGGTGCCCTTTTGGCCTGGAACTTCGAATGTTTTCCCTTCATCTCTTTGCTTTTGTGTCTGTTTGTGTCCTAAGGAAACAACTTGAGAAAGAATGAACGGATACTGCTAAAAATAAAAAAGGAAAAAAAGAGGAAAAAAAAGGAAAAAAATGCAATGGCCAGTTCCCTTTAGAACGATCAACATTAGCTAGGTATCAAACTTGATGCATATTAATGAAGATTAGCCTGGTTTATATTATAATCAAAAAAGTTTATTATAATTATGCTAAAAAACCTTAGAAAAAGAGAAGCCTGGTGTAATGCTGTGGGTTTGGTCCGCACTAACATGAGGACATCAGTAAAAATCTAATTATTGGGCATTGAGATAAAATGCAGCAAACCTTTCGTGATCTGCTATCCAGGATCCTTTCTTGTCATTTAGATGCGACCAAGAAATCATCCGTTCCCTGCTATACTTAGTGACATTGATGTTGATGTTCCCTCTTCGCCAAATGAGGGATGTAAAATATAGCCCATTAAATCCCTGATAGTTATGAGGTTTTGCTAAGCTCATATACACATATTATTCGGAAAATGTAATTCTGTATCTGGTTTGCTGTGAGATATCTCGTTTTCGATGTAGTAGGGAAGAGGTTTCCGCTTACTCAGGGAGTATGCCTACAAATCACTTTGTTGTTGGTGTTCTTTTTGCTGCTGTTATTCTTCTTGTTGTTGTTCTTGTTGGGGGATAGGAAAGCCCTACGGAAAAGCCTAACCTAAAAAGGTCTGAAAAAGGTGTTTCGCGTTGAGTTAAGGATACAGGAATTTTAGGATAGGATAATTATGATTTATTTATTAGAATGAAAATGTAAAAAATAAATAATGTACATGTTAAACAGTACAGAACAATTATTTCTAATAAAATACATCATGTTCATTTTAATTATATCGTTGGTGAAACAACGCGGTATTTGACCGTAGATTTAGCACGTGTCCCGGTTAACCTGGAGGTCGGAGCACGCCTTGTTTCTTTTGTTTCAACATACGTTTGTTATGAGAGTATTATTTTATAATAGGTTCTCTTGGCAAGGGTTTTCACCTAATACATGCCCATTTATAAAGCTATCCAAAGACTGTATGCTCAGTAGTTTCTTACGACAGCGGTAATTACTATTCTCGGTTTTTTCCATCTGTCCACCAGCCTGTGGTGTTTGCGTATGGTAACACTGCGTCCAGGGCATTAGATAGTTACATTCAGCTTACAGTCAACAAAAATAACAATATGCTATTTCGAATATTAAAGGTGTAATTCGCATACAGTAAATAATTAAAACACTTTTCAGTTGCAAATGTACACCCAGATATCCTTTTATTTACCTAAAACTTACAAATAGCGTAACTATTTAAAGCCCGGGACGCAGTGTTACCATGCGCGACCACCACAGACGGATGGACAGATGGAAAAAAACAGAGTATAGTTTCCCTTAGCTTACTATTATTATTATTATTGTTCAGAAAATGAACGCTATTCATATGGCGTTCATCAGGAAGAAAGATAAGACGACGGGAAATACAGAAATAAAAGATATCACTTAATGTTAAAAAAAAATAACAAATAAAATTCATAATTTAATACAGAGATAAAAATGTAATAAAAAAAAAAAGACAATCGTAGGCCAACACCAATTTAATTAAAACCTTTGTGCCAAGTGGCCTTTGACCCAAAGGCGGTATACAATAACACTACGAGACCTCAAGACTTAGAATGTAAATCTGCCGAGGAAATCCTCCTCAGTGACCTGGATCTCCTCACTTTTGTTCTTCAGCGAATCCTCAATAACTTGGCGAGATGGCAGGCGCAATCCATCCACTCTCTCTCTCTCTCTCTCTCTCTCTCTCTCTCTCTCTTCTCAGCTTTAACATCAACACCTCTCCGATAATGTTGGGAAATCTCCCCTTTGATCCTCCTAAAGTTATTCTTTAGCGACTCCGTCGCACAGAGGCGCTGAGAAATAGGCGGAAGAGGAGTGGGCGAGGGAAAATATTTAGTACGTGCCGAGTCAAAGGATTTCGTGGGGATGGGTTTGCGTTTTTGTGTGTGTGTTTACATATATATATATATATATATCTATATAATATATATATATATATATATATATATATATATATTCTATATCTATATATATATAGTATATACTATATATTATATATATATATATATAATATATATAGATAAATATATATATATATATATATAATATATATATATATAATATATATATATATATATATATATATATATATATAGTATATATGTATAATGTATACACATACGCATATATATACATATGAATATATATATTATATATATATATATATATATATATATATATATATCTATCTATCTATCTATCTATCTATATATATATATATATATATATATATATATATATATATATATATATATATATCTATATATAATGTGTGTGTATCCATGGCTTTATCTGTAGGTATAGGCATACTTTATACAACTCTCTTGCACGTAAAAACATAAGATGTATGCTTATATACTTTATATATATATATATATATTATATATATATATATATATATATATATGTAAGTATTTATATATACATACACAGATACATACACAAACACTTAGAAGAACAAACGAAAAAAGAATCCGACACAAGGAACCAAACCAACGCAAACAAACCGTTGCACAGACACCCTCGTAATCATCCACAGTTCCAAGAAAAACGCCCAGCCTGGAATATTCATGTATAGGATTCCTGTTCAACACTCGGGAAAACAAACATAAAATCTCATCAGACGCTTTTGCTTGTTTTCATTTTTTTTGTGCTCTCTCCTCTCTCTCTCTCTCTCTCTCTCTCTCTCTCTCTCTCTCGTCTCCGGAACCAATCTCTGGACACTGTCATCACTTACTGCCTGCGATGTTGTTCTTTGTGTGAAGAGTCTCTCTCTCTCTCTCTCTCTCTCTCTCTCTCTCCTCTCTCTCTCTCTCTCTCTCATTTGCATTTCTTCATACTCTCTCTCTCACATTTGCGCTTCTTTCTCTCTCTCTACCTCACTCACATTTGCACTTCTCTCTCTCTCTCTCTCTCTCTCTCTCTTGCATAAAAGAATGCGAGTGAGTGCTTTCGTACCAAGCACTAGCGTTACTTTGCTTGTCTTTATGATTGCCTTTCATGTCCCTCAGTGTCTCTGAAATCTTTAATATATCTCCATTTGCGCTGCGTTTGACGTAGACGTTTTAAATTTTCCTGACTGCAATGATTTTCTTAATCAAGATACACCAGTGACCCATAGAGTTTCTTTTCAGCACTTCTCATATTGTTGCCTTTATCTTACTTTGAATACAACGAATTTCTCATTAATGTTAGAGACCAGTGGACTTGATTTACAAAAATGCTTAAATTTGGATTACAGTGATAAGGACACGGCGCATGATGATTACCCTTATTATATTGTCCGAGTTATAATTATATATATTATATATAATATATATTATATAAATATATATATATATATAGTATATATATATTATATATATACTATATAATTATTTAATATTATATAAATATATATAATATATGATATATATATTTAAAATTAATATACGTATATATATTATATTTATATATATAATATATATTTATAGTATATATATATATATATAATATATTAATAATATTATATATATATATACTTTATATGTATATATATAAATATATATATATAATATAAATATATATAATAATATATATATATATATGGATATATTAATATATAAATGAAATATATAATATATATACTAAATTATATATATATATATATAAAGTATATACTATATATATATATAATATATATATATATATTATATATATATATATATATATATATTATATATATATACATAATATATATATATATACATATATATATAAATATATAACTATATATTATATAATATATTATATATTATATATATAATATATAATATATATATATATTATATATATATACATATATATAATACGAGGTAGGGCAGGGCACTACGATTTGGGCAATAAATAACAAAATGCTAAAATAGAAAACGTTACATACGATGGCAATCGTACATACTTTTTAACTATGGAGAATAGTTGCAAAATAACGGCTTGCTCTCTTGATTACATAGATTGAATAATGTAGAGTGATGTAAACTATTTTATCAGTAAAATTTATTTTTAAAAAGTAACTTTCACTGGAAGGGTGACACAGCTATACCATTTTTCACGTCTGTCAATCATAATACTAGAGATAAGGAACATTATGGATAAGAGAGAGAGAGAGAAGGAGGAGAGGGGAGGAGAGAGGAGAAGGAGAGAGAGAGAGAAGAGAGAGAGGTAGCCAGAAAGATCGAAAATAGGATTTTGTAAATGAGAAAGAGAGAGAGAGAGAATCTCGTATCTGCCAAACAATCACTCTATCAGATACACGGAAAACTACGGATAAATGAGAGAGAGAGAGAGAGAGAGAGAGAGAGAGAGAGAGAGAAGAGAATCTCGTATCTGCCAAACAATCACGATATCAGATACACGGAAAACTAACTACGGATAAATGAGAGAGAGAGAGAGAGAGAGAGAGAGAGTTAGAAAATCTTGTATCTGACAAACAATCACGATATTAGATACACGGAAAACTACGGATAAATGATAGAGAGAGAGAGAGAGAGAGAGAGAGAGAGAGAGAGAGAGAGAGAGAAAGATCCGATCTCTCTCTAATGACTCTAATGAGTGACATAATTCATGAGAAATTTATAAGACGTTTGGCCATAATTATCCATGAACGTTCCACGGGAATTTCCCGCACTAATATTCTAAAAGCCGCTCGTAAAGCTGTCTCCATTTTTCCCAGATTCACAATCCCTGAGTTGCACGACGCCAGAGTAGCATAATGCAGCGCTAACTTACCGTCAAGAAAGGTGATAAATCCGCTCATTTACCGTCAGGGAAAGTGATAAATTCGGTAACTTACCGTCTCGAAAACTGGTAAATCCGCTACCTTGCCGAAATAAGTGATAAATCTGCTCATTTACCGTCAGGTAAAGTGATAAATTCGGTAACTTATCGTCAAGAAAAGTGATAAATCCGCTAATTTACCGTCAAGAAAATTGATAAATTCGTTAACTTACCGCTAATTTACCAACAAGAAAAGTGGTAAATTTGCTAACTTACCGAAATAAGTGATAAATCCGCCAACTTACCGAAAAAGGTGATAAATCCGCTAACTTACCGTCTCGAAAACTGACAAATCCGCTAACTTACTGTCATGAAAAGTGATAAATCCGCTATCTTACCGTCAAGAAAAGTTATAAATCCGTTAATTTACAGTCATGAAAAGTGATAAATCCGCTAACTTGCCGTCATGAAAAGTGATAAATCCGCTACGTACCCTCAAGAAAAGTGACAAATCCGGTAACTTAATGTCAAGAAAAAGCATAAATCCGTAAATTACATGGATTATTGATGCTTTCATGGGATTATTTTGAACTCTTGGTGAAATATTTAAATTTTTCTCTAAGAGATTTTAATGATTTTCAAAACACATTACTTTTTGTCATATATTGTCTAAAACCATTTTTTATATGTATGAAAGCTTCAGCTAATATTTCTATAGTAAACATTGTTGTCATTGATACGATATATAAAATAAAATAAAATTATACCTTCTACCTTAAAAATGGTCTAACCTCATGAAGTAAATAATTAAGTTTGTGTTAGTATGACATTAGTGTTACATAAGTTTATGTGGTTATTATGCCAGTTTATTATGATATCACTTGCTTAACATATTGTCAAAATTACAGTAAAATAAGAAGCTCGGATCACACCCATAAGCTCACACATGCAAATTTCCAGATACTCAACTGAGTCTATGGAATAAAATCATCAACTAGATTACCAACAAGCAGTTTAATTCCACTATTGGGTACTATTTCCAGGTACCTGGAGAACTGGAACGAAGGGATGGTCCATACCAAAGGAGGGGAGAGATGAGTGAGACTGGACTAAAGATTCGTTGCATAGACACTTCAATACTACCCTCAGTGGTTAAGAAAAAG
>NC_087207.1:73812984-73817984 GCF_015104395.2 Macrobrachium nipponense
TTTTGTACTAGTCAAAAAAAAAATTTTTTTTTTAAAAAAAAATTTTTTTTTTATTTATTTAATTATTTTTTATGTATTTCATATTGACAATATTGTTCAATCAGTTATCTTTGTTTATTGGTGTTTTAAGTATGTTGTTAGTGCGTATTATTGTTACTATTATAATTGTGAGTTCAGTTGTTTTATAAAAAACTGGTTGGCATAGTCAGTGTTTTCTCTTCTGTAAGTAATTGGGTATTGGGCAATTACATTTTTTTCTTTTGACTGTTGGGGTGTTAAGCGGTTGGGTAATCTGGACTAATGCTGTTTCTGTTTGTAATGGCCTTATTGTACATACATATATAATTCTTTTTCCACTTTGCTTTTGTGAGAGCTTTCTTGCTCAATAGTTTTTACGTTTTGTATTACTTTGTGCCCCGAAGATGTGGTAAATACACGAAAGTACTTGGCACTCTGTCTTTTCATTTTTAAAAATTTTCCCTGTGGGGTCTGATATATATATATATATATGTGTGTGTGTGTGTGTGTATTGTGGGCGTATGCATGCATCCAAGCACAAAGCATAAATCATAGCTAAATGTAAAAGCATCATGATCCTGACACGCAACTAAATAAAAGAAGAGAGAAAGTTATTTAACTGGTGATTCTGACAGGGACATAAGTGTTACTGAAATGCACATGACAGCAATGAACAATTAATTTAATGATGGAGTCAAAGGGAAAAGACCGTTTGTTATAACCTGGGTAGGAAAAGGGGTAGAAAACTGAAACTCGTAAAATAGGCGACGGGTACAAAGAAATATTGGAAAAGATTCAAAAGATACCCGAGTGAAATCTGACCAAGGGATACTTGTTAGAAATCATGGGAGATTGTGAAAGCACTGATATTGATCCTAAAGTGTTTCGTGCAGTGCAAGTGGCAATGGTGGCTACGTTGAATAAGAAGAACCGATAAAACAAGAGATGTGCAAAATGAGGAAAAAGTAAAAGCGACGGGAAATGCAAAGAAAACAAGAGTCACCGCTAAAATGACACAGATATGCATTAGGCATGAAGTGAACATGGACGAGGCAGAGGGGAATTCAGAGAAGAGAAAGGTTGACACATCATTTATTTACTATAAAAGAATTGGAATCCTCACAGAGTGACAATTTGGGATAAAACGAGAAGACGACTGCGGTAAAAACCTGATCTGAAAACCTGTAGGGAACGGAAGAAAAAGAAGGTATATATGTTGAAACTCGTTTCACAAGTTAAGAATATGCATCCAAAGAAGCTGTTCAAATTGGGATAACTAGATAATTATACTCTGTTTTTTTCCATCAGTCCATCCGCCTGTGGTGTTTTTGTATGGTAACACTGCGTCCCGGGCTTTAGATAGTTACGCTATGTGTAAGTTTTACGTAAATAAAAGGATATCTGGGTGTACAGTCGGCCACATATATTAGTAACACTTTTAGCCACAAGGGCTGGATGTGACTGGTAACAACTGGAACTGTGCCTCCAGACGTACGATGAAACCCGCCCCTCCACCGTGGCCACCGCCCTCCACACGTCTTCCCCAACATTTTCCCTCCACCCTTCACACCCACCCCTTTCAAGCACACGTTTATATCTTCTGCTCCCTCCCTCTAATTTCTCCTTTAAGGAAAATAATATAGCCGAATGTATTCTGTAGGTTTATTTTTTTTCTTTTTGATCATGGAGGCGAGAAAACCCTCTGTTCAAGACTTGCTGTTACTGACAAAAGAATCAACTCGGTTTTCGTGGCGCTCTCTTGTAATAATGGGATTTAGCTATCTACCAGTAAAAGCCTTGTCTATCAAATAACAGCATACCTACTACTCTTTAATTGTATATCAACAGCCGCATTCCAAATTCTTATATTACAAAGACAACTAGCTTCAGATCGTGTAGGACCTTACGTAACTCAAATTAAGCATGAAGAAATAAAGAAAGCATAAGTTGAGGAGAGAAAGACCTTCATAGGCCTAGCCCTTTCATGTCCAACTGACGTAATAGTACGTAAAAATACTCTATCCCCTATCTATCCAACTGACGTAGCGGTACGTAAAATTTACCGAAATTTTTCGTACGTGTGGTAGGGGCATTTTTTTTTTTTCGGACAAGTAGCGATTTCCATAGGCTAGATCATACTTTGGACCGTGTAGGAGGAAGAAATTCGCCTGTTATGTATAGCTTTTGAGCTACGAACGATAATGTTTTCAACGGTAAAATTTTTTTTCGTTTCGATCAAATTATAATGTCAAAATAAACTGTTGCTGTTACCAAAGACATTTTTTTCTTAATCTCCCTTTATTATTACAACGTTCCTCTACATATTCGTATATTTACAAAGTAATTCTATGAAAAATAACCGAGATAGGGCTCTTCAAAAAACTGTTATTAGCGATAAATGTGACAGCGGTAACAATTTTTTTTCGTTTTCGATCAACTTATAACGTCAAAATGAAACAGTTACCTTATCCAAGGCAATTTTTTTTTTACCTTCCCTTTATTCTTCAACGTTTTCCTCTACATTTTTCGTATGTTTACAAAGGAATTTCAATGAAAAAAAATAAACCGAGATAGGGCTCTTCAAAAAGTGTTTTTCTAGCGATAATTCTCACTAAGCGCCGGGCAGAGCGCTCTGTTTCTTACCCTCTTTTCTATCGATTTTTTCACCGGCTGGACTTATTCGTTTCCATTGATTTATATGCCGATATTTAGAGAAATTTATGGCTTTCTCATAAAAAATATATTCATTCCCCTGACTTTCATAATTTTGGTTTTTGTTACGAACGGAAATATAAAAAAAAGTAAAGATTTTTTTTTGTTGTTTTGTTAAATAACTCACATTTTTGCGTATTTAGAGGGCTGGGACTCTTATTCTGACTATTCCACCATAAAAATACTAACATTTAGAAAAAAAGGACAGCAAAATGAACGTTGCTGGCATCAATAATTATATTTTGCTGAATTTTCGAAATAATTATTTTTTCGCACTGTCGAGCGCTCCCAGACACCTCGGATATCTGGGGACAGTGCTCAAAATTAAGCGGATATGAAAGAGCTAGAAGACATGAAGGAGGAGAAACAAAGAGACAGTTATAAGAGAGAGGACAACAGCAAGGAGGAGGCAGACGGAAAGGAGACAGTGTAATAGGGGTTATTATGGGAGTCGATTCTCCTTATGGTTGGAAGTTTGTTTGGCACAACCGAAATTCATTGGATCAAATAATCGTATTTTTGTGCATGATTTTAACTGCTCGGCATACGTCTACAGTTATCGATGGCAAGCTAGTGCGTTTTGTTTGTGTGTTCGTTCGTTATGCAGGTGTGAATGCCAACGTTAAGAATGTATCAAGTAATAATGAGATCATATCCATTATATATATATATATATATATAGTATATATATATATATATAATATATATATATATATATATATATCATTTTACATCTAAACCCGATATTAGTAACATTTTAAACGTATAACGTAATTAAGGGACAAATATTACAGCACCATGTTATTAAGGATACACAATAGATTGAAAAATAACCGTTTATTATAAAATATGTTATCAGTATTTAGTCCATCCACCATTGTTGGCAATGAAATCTTGTAGTCTACTGGGGACGGAGGCTACATGATTGTAGACGATTTGCTGATGTTTCCTGAAGATCTCCCATTCGGACATGGTGTGCTGGAGGAGCTGCCTTGATGATCGTTCTTGGCCTGGGATCCAAGAGTTGACGATGGTCCCCCAGCAATTTTCCAAGGGATCATATCACACCCCTTACTTGGCCAGTCCAGCAGGTCAATGTCTCGTTGCTCCTCAAACCATCGCCTAACTATCCTGGCTGTGTGAATGGGACAGTTGTCCTGCAAAACAAACGTCACATATATAGTATATATTAATTATTTTTTACAAGAGGCGTCAAATTGCGAAGGGTGAGCTGGATATAATCTTTAATTAGAGGTTCTGCCTGTTTCTCCCTGTTTAGATCTCTCCTTTCTCCTGGTTTGAAAAGCGGAGAGAGAGATTCCACCTTCGACCCCTCCCAAAGAGCTCGAAGCCATAAGCCACGTGAAGTTGATGTCTATCGTGGAGAGGAAGAAGGTGGAATTTCGCTTAGCTTTACAAACCAGGAAGAAGGAGAGATTTGAACTGGGAGACGGAACCTTACGTTAAAGATTATGGCCACCTCACCTTTCCGACAAATGACCTCATATGATACTTGCATATATATATATATATATTATATATATATATATATATATATATATATATATATATATATATATATATCACCATAACGTGACTGGAATATCTTGAAGTAATAAAAGTCCACACTTATGTAAAATGTATATTAAAAATACATGAAAGACGGGAGCTTTCGTCTACTTGATCAGTAGACCTCATCAGCTGTACTGATTTTTCCTTTTCAAAAAATATACAAAGTAGTTACGAAGGACAGGCAGGACTCTGGAACAGTCTCCAGAAGAGGTAATTCAAACACGACGATCGGCTAGTCTTTTGGCCAGACATTTGAACGAGGGAATAACATGATTGAGATAGTTTGTTTTGGTTGTTATCTCCCTTGGAGACGGTTCCAGAGTCCTGCCTGTCCTTCGTAACTTTTTTGTATATTTTTTGAAAAGGAAAAATCAGTACGGCTGATGAGATCTACTGATCAAGTAGACGAAAGCTCCCGTCTTTTATGTATTGTTAATACACATTTTACATAAGTGTGGACTTGTTACTTTATATAATAATAATAAAATAATAATAAAATAATAAAATAATAATAAAATAATAAATAAATAATAATAATAATAATAATAATAATAAATAATAATAAAATAATAATAAATAATAATAAAATAATAATAAATAATAATAAAATAATAATAATGATAAAATAATAATAATGATAAAATAATAAAATAATAAATAATAATAATAAAATAATAATAATAATAAAATAATAATAA
>NC_087207.1:73822984-73852984 GCF_015104395.2 Macrobrachium nipponense
CTGAAGTGAATTATATCTACAGGAAAAATACACAAGAAACATTCACTTAATTGATAGCTATTTTCTAAATCGTTACAAGTGTTGCATTCTTAGCAACACCAATCGAAATATACTAAAAAAAATTGTAAAGGCTTATTATATGTTTTCAAGAACGCCAGTTTTATCATGGACCTGAAAAACATAATTTCTTGAAATACTACACCTCTGAGAACAATGGAAAGAAGGTAATTACCATCTTCACCCAGGCACTCCCAGAGGAAGTGAACTCCAGTCCATAAAGTTGGGACGCAAGACTAGCACATGCCTTACTTCTATGGTGCATTCACTATGCCGTGACCGGGCTAATAGTCAAGTTATGATACTGTATTTTTTTTTCCAAAATATAAAAAAGGTTAAAAACAGGGAGGTTTCGACCGTTTGCACAAGGTTGACTGATGAGGAACGTTGTGCAAACGGTCGAAATCTCCCTGTTTTGAACTTTTATGTATCAGCGAAAAATACATTATTTTGCATTATTGTGGCTTTTAACTCAAATGCCTTACTGTCGGGCAAATTAGACGTCAACACAGAATAAGCTACACCTATGAGGATAGAAAGCTGTTTCCTTTATCTATATACTGATGAACGGGCTGACCTGAATACCTCCACCAACTCATCTGTTTTTTACCACCCAGACTCATTTTCACATTCAAAATTATTTAGTTCTAGTGATGAAATGAATTTGTGAAATAACGCCTCAGCAAAATAACTTAAAAGATGAGTAAAATTTTAAAAAATATACCAAACCTTCACTACATAAAAAATAAAAAATTCACAGCAATACCTTGAGTTACACGGATATAAAGTTGGGGTTTTCAGAAACGGGACTGAAAATTCATACCAAAAGAGCAAGCGTTCTTTCTGTTGATCAACATTTGGAGGTACATGCGTTAGCACTCGACACACGAAACGGAAAAGACAAGGAGTTTTTGTGTTGTGTACAAATTTCCAAACACTGCTTGCGTAAAAGTCCTGAGGTGAAAGGATAGAATAAAAGAACAAACCTTGTTGCATTTTGTGTTTGCCCAACTACGTAACTGTTAAACTTTCACTTTTTTTTCATTTATTTTCCTGTCAGCTCAGTTGCGTGTCATCATACGGATGTGCGTTTGACACTGCTTGTCTGTTTCTTCATATGACACCACATTACATCTAGTACATATCTCTATATAAGTACAGAACCGCGAATGTGATTTATTCGAAAAGGTCAACAAATAAGTCTATTATACAGTACATGGGGATGTCTAAAGAAGTTTCAGTCTAGTAAGAAAATCTTTGTTTAATTAAGATCACCAAAAACAATGAGAGGAATGTTTCATTAATCATCCCCGTTTCTCTGCTGTTCATGATTCTTAGTCTGTCTCTGGAACACGGTTGCCAGGAAATAGAAAAAAAAACACAAAATTCGTTCTGTGATATGAATCCTTCCTTTCAAACATAGTCATGGCCAAGGAATCGAATGAGGAGAAAATTTTTATAATGCAAAAGGTTTTCATTCTGAACCACAACACAAACTCACGCTCTAAGGCCCTGTCCACACTAGCAAGCACTGCCCGACGGGCAAACACTGTTCCCATAACCTGTTCCACTACACTAGCCGACAGAGTATGGAGCCAGAACGATGCGATTGTCTGGTAACACTGCTTCAAAAGTAGAGAGGAAAATTGTCAGCTGGTAGTGCCCGACGGGCATGCCCGCTAGTATGGACATACCTTAACACAAATACACAAACAAACACACACACACACACGCACACACACACACACACACACATATATATATAGTATATACATATATATTATATATATATATATATATATATATATATATATATATATATGTGTGTATATATATATGTGTATATATAATATATAAATATATATAATAATAATATATTAATATTATTATATATATATAGATAGATATATATATATAATATATATGTATATATATATAATATTTATATATATATAGTATATAATATATAACTAATTATTATATATTATATATATTATATATATATATATATTTATATTATTATTATATATATATATTTATATTTTATATATATATAATAATATATTCTAAGATATATATAGTATAATATTATATATTACATATATATAAAGGTGGCTTATACCCTTTATTTATGGATTTATAACGTTCCAAACTTTTGTGATTCATTTATACATACATTCATACATACATAGTATATATATATATATATATATATATATATATATATATATATATATATATATATATATATATACATATATATATATATATATATATTATATATATATATATATATATATATATATATATATATGAATGACTGGTAAAAATGTTCTGTAACAATAGAATTCCATCTAATAAAATAAGCCTTGACGTAGACTCCCTATTCACAAAAGTACCAGTACATGACGTTCTTCAGTTTTAAGGGAAAAATTATCCCCCTATTCAGATCATTTCCCATTGGCGCTTGACAAAATAATAAAGTTAGTTGAATTATGTGCATCTAATAACGTATTTTCATTCGGGGAATCATTCTACAAGCAAAAATTCGGGTGTAGTATGGGTAGTCCTTTAAGTCCTGTTTTAGCCAATCTATACATGGAATACTTTGAAACTACAGTAATAAATGCAATAAAACCCAAAAACATGCTGTGGATGAGATATGTGGATGATATCCTAACATTTTGGGATAATAGGTGGGGCAATTTTAATGAATTCCTCTCAAAATTAAACGCATTAGTGCCCAGCATCAAATTTAAAGTTGAATGGGAAACAGACAACAACATTCCGTTTCTTGATGTTTTAATAATCAGAGACACGACAGAATACAAATTTACCATATACCGAAAACCAACGTTCTCACTTTCATACATTTACTACTTTAGCTAGCACGACATTACTATCAAGATAGGTGTAGCTAGCAATCTGTTCTTAAGAGCCTTACGAATTTGTTCCCCAGAATTCCTGGAAAAAGAATTTGAACTAATTTGCAAGCAACTTTCGTCTTTAAAGTATCCTGACCATATAATTGACAAAGCAATTCACAAAGCAAACGTAATTTTCTACCGACCCCCTAAAGACAAGACCAGAGATACACCCAACAATAAAATAAAAATTCCCCACCTGGACACGATTAAGAGAGTAACCCACAACCTCGGAAAATCTAACCCTTTTGCATTTACTTACCCAAACACCTTAGCCAAATCCCTGATTAACGTCCAACAAAAGACATCTCCCAAGGACACTGGGGTTTACGAGATCCCATGCCAGGACTGTGACCAATCTTATATCGGATTTACAGGTAAATCACTTCCCCAGAGATTAATACAACACAAACGGTCAGTTAGGTATGGATAACAGAACTCGGCTATTTTCAACCATAACATAACCATAGAATAAACTGGAATTTGTCACGTGTAATTTATAGCAGCAACTGCCGGTACAAGAGTCAAATGATGGAATCGGCCTTAATAAAAGAGAGGCAGGTAATGAACATCTCAAAAGGAGCATGGATTTCAGATACGATCGACAAGGTTTTCATTCAACCAACACTTAAGAAGATCAAAGGAAGATTATCAGCGGGGGTGACCTAAACTGGCTTGCCTGTGGATGGACCTCTTGGTATAAATACCACCTTTTCTGTAAACTTTTCTCATTCATCTACCTGAGGAGGGAGACAGCAGTCTCTAAAATATAGTACTTTTCTCTCTATATTTTGGTGTTTTTATGGGCTCCTTTTATTAGAGATATATATAATATAATATATATATATATTTATATATATATATATATAATATATATATATATATATATATATATATATATATAATGTGTGTGTGTGTGAGTGTGTGTGTGTGTGTGTGTGTGTGAGTGTGCGTGTGTGTGTGTGTGTGTGTGTGTTTGTGTGTGGGTGGGTGTTCGTATGTATATAAATGTGTTCAGACAGAAAGATAAAGGCATATAGGTATATAGGTGTATGTATGTCTATGTTTCATGAACTTCCTAAAAAAAACTTATCTTAGAACCTCCAAGAGGTTATCCCACAGCACATCGCTTACTTTCTTTTCCACGCAACTTAATGGCTCTTCCGAAACTTGTCAACACCTATCAAGGTCAAACCACCTTGACCCACTTATGCAATGTTATGATATTTTGCATATGTTATTAAGTTACGTAAGACCTCCACACACCCTCTAATATATATTCACGACATTAAGTAAAATTTCCACCGAGTTACTTAAGACCTTCGCTTCGCCCCTAATCTATTTTTCTATCATACGATAGATATTCTAATCAGCTCCCCCAAGACGCTCTTTCAGCATCTGAGAGAGAGAGATATTCTAATCATCTCCCCAAGATCCTCCTCTCTCAGCCTCCAATTCACAATCTGATCATGCGGTAGATTTTCTACCAAATTATCTCAGCCCTGCACTCGCCGTCTTATTTATATCGGCGTCGCACAGAAGACCTTCTATAGAATCACCCGAGGCATTCAGCCAGCCTCTAATTCATACTGACTTCCCAGCATCTCAAACTTCGCATCCTCTTCCTCGCCCTCCCTCCCTCATCACCATTTTACCCGCTGCTCATTTCCTTCTGTATATCCCTCTTCCGCCTTCTGCACTTCGGGAAATGCTCATTTTTCCCCTCTCCTCCTCCTCCTCCTCCTCCTCCTCCTCCTCGTCTTCTATTTTTCGCCTTCTTCGTCTCCCTCCTACCGGGCAGAAGAAGGCAAGAAGGATTCAAGATGGCTCGTGCGGAGGCTGGTCACTATATGACCAGCCTTTATTATTGGCCTCCCGGGCGGGCTCGCCTCTATTACCCCGCCTCTGTATATTGGATATGGTTCTTAGATAAATTGACGGAGCGCCTATGCAATATTGAGGAAGCCTTACTTGCCCAAGATTGATTCGGCCTTGAAGTCGTTTTTCGTTATTAAGGGACTTGTCCACGTTCGAGATGGTAATAGCAAAAGAGACTAAAAAAAAAAAGAAAATAAAAATAAAAAAATAAACCTTAATGTAGTTCAAATTTATTCATTGGCATTGATTCATTGATCAATATAAAGGAAATATATCACTTTTTATTACAGGTCAATGCAAATATGGAGTTTGGAAAGATTAAAGAGAAATTTAAAGAGTCTCCACTATAAAAATTAGATGCTTATCGGAGAACCATATGGGAACATCATAGCTGATACGGATATCTCATTATAACTGAACCACGTTGTCTTAATCAGAATTTTAATCGTTATTACTCTTAAAATCCTACTGGCTGTCTTCGCCGATGGTCAGTGTATCTGGAAAACCGACGTGAAACAAAAATACTTTTGATAACAAAGTAGACTTTGGAAACAGCCATTAACTTCGGCACCAAAAAGAATAATTCCATATTGGGTTAACAGTCAAATCTGTTAGTTTTTTTATGTGACGTTCCTTCAAATATACCTTTGAATACCATCTTTCTTGATGACATTAATTCTATAACACCAAAAGAAATGCAGGAATAACGGGCCACCATTATTATTATTGAAAAATACTCATACTACTTTGAGTCTTAAAATGGAGATACAAATCCACAATTATGTAATTGTACATATATTTAAAGATAAAATTGTACAGATAGCTATCAGAAATCTGTACATTATTATTATTATTATTATTATTATTATTATTATTATTATTATTATTATTATTATTATTATTATTATTATTAACTCAGGCACAAGCTCAAGGGTTCAAATAGAAAGGAAAAAAGAAATGCAATTGTAAAACGTAACATTTGAAAATTGGTAAAACCCATTGTTAACAAGGATCTTGAAGTAGAGACTACATTTTAAAATAATATTCCTTATCTTTGTTGCCTAATGGCAACCATTGATAATTTACTGGAATTTAGCGCAGAATTGTTTCTGGATTTCTCATAGTAACTTAAATGGCCAGTGCAAGTCATCAATTAATCGTTAAATATACAGACTTCAGGAAATGGTCTCCTCTTACTTCTGGTTCTGACTGAAATATTTCCTTGGCATTCTTTTTGGAAACGGAGAAAAAGAGCAGGGTTGGTGATTTTTTTTTGTTTTTTTTTTTTTAATAAAAATTGAAAAAATTAGTGATTTATTTGATTTTTTTATTCATTTAATTTATTATTTATTTGGTTTTTTGATTTGTTAGATGTTTTTTCAATTCTTTTTTTCCTCAAAATGTATTTTGTGACAGAATTACTATTGATTTATCTTTTTAGGTTTCCAGTTCTGGCCTAAAGTAGTACTTGCAATTTTTTCCATATAAAAATAAACAGATGCAGCACAGTTATGCTTAAGTTTTTGTTAATCTCCAAACCAGATTTTTCCATTTGTTTCCTTTCAAATCAAGAAAAAAAAATCAAAATCATGAATTTTTAAAATGAAAAAATCAGTTTATTTAATCACTTGATTAAATCAGTTTGATTTAATCATTGCCAACCCTGAAAGAGAGTGACTAGTTAAATAAGCACTTCGGCAAGCAGTGATTACAGTATAACCTGATATCTAAGGCAATCATTTAAGCAGTTTAAATTATATGCGTCAAAGCCTTGGTTGACTACGATACGCAGAACAGAAGAGGTGTGCGTCAGGATGTGTTAAATTCCAGAACTTGTGGTGTTAACACTTTCATCTCCGCAAATTCCACGATAAAACAACGCAAAAATGACATTTTAAATGAAAGCGGAAATGACAAAGAAGGAAGTGAAAATGGCTGTGATAAAGTAAAAGAAAAAAAATACAAGTTATTCTTTAATTGAAAATAACTGTGAGGTGAAATTGATGCTGCAGAGAAACTGCGTGCCATGGAAGCTGAGTAATGCTTAAAAGGTTTTAAAAACAAATTTTGCAATTCAAGGCGGCGTAACGTATTTGGGCAACGTAACAAATTTAAATGAAATCGTTTTGGACTCCCGAAAGTTTTCATAAAAAGCATTAAACTACCAGTGGCAATGTAAATAATAAACAATCGGCAAATGGTCAACAACATTCCGGTTAATGTTTAAAATAATACGCACGCTCATTCAAGAATAAAACATCCGTAATGAAACATTTCCGTGCGAGAGAAATGAATAAACAAGGTGTGATCCGATCTCCAGCTTACTCGGGGAGCATACTAAAATCTGCGGTCAAATAGAGCCTTGTTTCACAAGAGAAAATTAAATTAAATACGCTATATTTTATTAGAAATAATTTTTTAAGTTTTCATTCTAACAAATAAATCATAAATATCCTATCCTAAGATTCCTGTATCTTTAACTCAACGCAAAACATCTTTTTCAGACCTTTCTAGGGTTTTAGAAGCCAAAAAGAACAACAATAGCAAGAACAACAACAACAACAACAAAGCAGTATGTAGGCTTACCCCCCGAGTCAGCGAAGAATGAACAATAAAATTGCTGAAAGGCCCAACGAAAAGCTGAAGAGGCAGAAAAGGAAAAAGGATCAAGGAAGAAGAAATTCCCAGGCGAAGGAGTTGACACTCAGACATGAGAGAAAATGCAGCATGCATTAGGAACCCAGTCGTGTGAGAACGAAAAACGAAAGGTCTTCCAAAGGAAAAACATTTATAAAAACAGACTAGTCAGAAGTCGCAAGGGAATGGCACATGATTTGATAAAATAAAATAAGTCACGTATGTTGCGAGGCGGTTTGAGATTATTACTATCATATAAAGAGAAAAGTTCTAGCGGAGATACAAAGCATTTCTAACCTAATACTACACTCCTTACATTTTGATTACACTCCTTACATTTTGATACATTTTCATCTATTCATCATTTTATTAATTTATTTTTCTTTTTCAATAAATGAGATCATTTCTTTCTGCAATGTCCTCTTTCTTCTTTCAATTGAACACCAAATTCTTTGGAAGCTTGAAATTCAAGTCATTGGCCCCTGTAGGCTTGTTCGATATGAATAGGGTTCACCTTCTGAATATTAATAATAATAATAATAATTGATTGATTGATTGAATATACTAGAATTTTGGCCAAGAGCCAAGCACTGGGGACTTATGAGGTCATTCAATGCTGAAACGGAAATTGACAGCATAAAGGTCTGGTGTAACAGGACGAACACCTTGCAGTTGTACTATGAATCGATACTTGAGAGAGGGTGGAAAGTAAAAGATGGAAGAAAGAGAATATGAAAGGAGGTACAATGAAAAAAGAATAATAACTTGAAACATATACAAGAAAAATGATGATAGCGCAGCTGTAAACTGATTTCGAGTGCAGTCAGGAGGTAAACGATTTTAGCATCGTAATTAAATAAGAAAATCACATTAAGGTTTGAAGGGTTAGAGGAAATAACCCGGTGACAGGATACGCAAAAAAGGGGATGTGGATCGAGATATGGAGGATAATAAATAACGAGGGTAACAAAGAACAAGCGGAAAATATTAGAACGTTTATGTTAGAGCGATGATTTCTCAAGAATCCTGACCTCCAGTAGGTATTGAGTTCACAGTAACATCTTAAAGAAAAAAAATTGCGCGCCAGTTTCTACGGTCAAATAGAGCGTTGTTTCATCAACGAAAACTATAATAAATACACTATATTTTATTAGAAATAATTTTTCTGTACTGTTTAACATGTACATTATTTGTTTTTTACAATTTCATTCTAATAAATAAATCATAAATATCCTATCCTAGAATTCCTGTATCTTTATCTCAACGTGAAACAACTTTTTTCAGACCTTCTTAGACTTTCCTACCACCTCAACCAGAACAACAACAGCAAGAACAACAACAACAAAGTCGTGTGTAGGCTTACTCCCCGAGTAAGCGGAAACTAGTTGTTAACAATATCGCTGGCACTATCAACGAATGCCTAATATTTTCCAAAGTACAAATCTTACTATAATGGGCGTAATGTCTGTCCGCCCGTCTGTCATTCAATCACGGCCAAACGGCTAGTTCGATGGGCATGATACTTGGCAGGGTTATAGTGGGGACCCCTAAGATGCTTTATAAGTGGGTTTTCCTACTCCACCAAACCCCTCAGAAGGGGGTGGGGGTAAGAAGGGATTTCCTGAAACAGAGCTGGTTCCGCCCGTGAAACGTGGCTGATTACGCCCGTAGACTTATTTCTTTACGAATTTTCATACATAATTTCTGTATACATGTTTCCTAGTGTATGAATTCGAGTTCAAAGTATTTCTGTGTGGACCAAGATGATTTCAACTTATGAGAGCGAGATTCAATAGATGACGCAACCATCACAAGGACAAATAAAAAATAATAAAAAAAGAAACATGCTACGATTACGTTTGAAAAGGATAGAGAGGGAGAGGGAAAGGTAAGAAGAGGTTTAATAAAATCATGACAAAGTAGGTACTGGTGGGCTGACAAGGGCAACAAAATGCAGAGCTACGATCAGTGTGCAATTCCATAATCCCGGGTTAATTTGGAGGCTTGGAAACGCTTATGTGAGATTGAGTCTGCTCCGGTTTTCGTTCCGGGAAAAGGGTCGAGTCCGAAGTTCCTTTCATTCAACACCTGGATCCTTGGCGAGGCTGCTGCTTGCTGCTCGGTTCAAGCGCAATTTGTCCCTCGCAAAGTATTAAGTTAATACATTGCAGACACCGAGCGATTACAAGAAAACCAGCAAGACCGGGAAATTAATCTTCCGGGGCGCGTTCTCCTAAAGCCCAGCGATTGCCACTGGTTAATGGGTCGGAAAACGCACCCATTGACGTAAGAGCAGCCGTATTGGAGGTTTTCCTTCCAGCGAGCGACGCCACAGACACACACACACACACAAACGCAGACACAAACCCACACAAACTCTGCTGCTGCATTTTGGGAGAGGAATATTCCATTCCTATTCCCGGCAAATTACGCTCCAGAGGTGGTGGCTGTCGCTCTCCAAGACGAGTTTAATTTTTCGCTCCTCTCTCCACGTCTTCCCCTCTCATAGATTTCAAATGATGGCATTTTGATATTTCTCCTCTCTCTCTCTCTCTCTCTCTCTCTCTCTCTCTCTCTCTCTCTCTCTCTCTCTCTCTCTCTCTCTCTTCTCTTTTTTGAGTACGACGCTGCGATTTTTGACGAGAGATCATGCTTTTGTTTGGTCTCTTCTCTCTCTATATTTACAATATATTACTTGGTTTTCATAAATACTGGAAATAAATCATTATTTTTATTTTATTATTAATTATTATTATTATTATTATTATTATTATTATTATTATTATTATTATTATTATTATTATTAATTATTAATATTAATATTATTATTTGTGTATGCTGGAAACAGACCTTCTTTCAAACATGTTTTATTAAAAATAACGGCAGAATTTACAGAATTGAAACAATTTTATATAAAATCAATTCTATGAATTCTGCCATTATTTTTAATAAAACATTTTTTTTTGTTTTTTTTTTTTTTTGCTATATCACAGTCCTCCAATTCGACTGGGTGGTATTTATAGTGTGGGGTTCCGGGTTGCATCCTGCCTCCTTAGGAGTCCATCACTTTTCTTACTATGTGTGCCGTTTCTAGGATCACACTCTTCTGCATGAGTCCTGGAGCTACTTCAGCCTCTAGTTTTTCTAGATTCCTTTTCAGGGATCTTGGGATCGTGCCTAGTGCTCCATGATTATGGGTACGATTTCCACTGGCATATCCCATATCCTTCTTATTTCTATTTTCAGATCTTGATACTTATCCAGTTTTTCCCTCCCCTCTCTTTCTCTTCAACTCTGGTGTCCCATGGTATTGCAACATCAATGAGTGATACTTTCTTCTTGACTTTGTCAATCAACGTCACGTCTGGTCTGTTTGCACGTATCACCCTATCCGTTCTGATACCATAGTCCCAGGGGATCTTTGCCTGATCGTTTTCTATCACTCCTTCAGGTTGGTGCTCGTACCACTTATTACTGCAAGGTAGCTGATGTTTCTTGCACAGGCTCCAGTGGAGGGCTTTTGCCACTGAATCATGCCTCTTTTTGTACTGGTTCTGTGCAAGTGCCGGGCATTCACTTGCTATGTGGTTTATGGTTTCATTTTTCGTATTGCACTTCCTACATATGGGAGAGATGTTATTTCCGTCTATCGTACTTTGAACATATCTGGTTCTTAGGGCCTGATCTTGTGCTGCTGTTATCATTCCTTCAGTTTCCTTCTTTAGCTCTCCCCTCTGTAGCCATTGCCAATTGTCATCGCTGGCTAGTTCTTTAGTCTGTCTCATGTATTGTCCGTGCATTGGTTTGTTGTGCCAGTCCTCTGTTCTTTCTGTCTTTCTCCTGTCTCTGTATATTTCTGGGTCTTCGTCTACTTTTATTAGTCCTTCTTCCCATGCACTCTTTAGCCACTCGTCTTCACTGGTTTTCAGATATTGCCCCAGTGCTCTGTTTTCGATGTTGACACAGTCCTCTATACTTAGTAGTCCTCTCCCTCCTTCCTTTCGTGTTATGTATAGTCTGTCCGTATTTGCTCTTGGTGTAGTGCTTTGTGTATTGTCATGTTTTCCTGGTTTTCTGATCTATGCTGCGGAGTTCTGCCTTCGTGCATTCCACTATTCCTGCGCTGTATCTGATTACTGGCACTGCCCATGTGTTTATGGCTTTTATCATATTTCCAGCATTGAGTTTTGACTTGAGTATCGCCTTGAGTCTCTGCATATATTCTTTCCTGATCGTGTCCTTCATCTCTTGGTGTTTTATATCTCCTCCTTCCATTATTCCCAGGTATTTGTATCCTGTCTCATCTATGTGTTTGATGTTGCTCCCATCTGGTAGCTTTATAACTTCAGTTCTCGTTACTTTGCCTTTTTGTATGTTGACTAAGGCGCATTTTTCTATTCCAAACTCCATCCTGATGTCCCCAGATACAATCCTTACAGTCTGGATTAGGGTATCTATTTCCTTGATGCTCTTACCATACAGCTTGATGTCGTCCATGAACATCAGATGGTTGATTCTGTTGCCCCTTTTCTTGAGTTGGTACCCGGCATACATCTTCTGTAGTACTTTTGTCATGGGAATCATGGCTACTACGAAGAGTAGTGGGGACAGTGAGTCGCCCTGGAAGATCCCTCTCCTGATATTAACCTCTGCTAGTCTTATTCCAGAGCTTGTAAGTATTGTATTCCAGTTGTGCATTGTATTTTTGAGGAAGCTGATGGTATTTTCCTCTGCCCCATATATTTTCGGGCATTCTATTAGCCATGTGTGTGGTATCATGTCGAAGGCTTTCTTATAGTCTATCCATGCCATGCTTAGGTTGGTTTTCCTTCTCCTACTTCTTCATTACCATTTTGTCTATCAGGAGCTGGTCTTTTGTGCCCCTACACTTCCTTCTGCAGCCTTTCTGTTGGTGGGGGATGGTGTTTGTCTCCTCTAGGTAGTTGTATAGCCTTTCACTGATGATACCTGTTAGTAACTTCTGTAGGTACATGAAAAAGACGCATTTCACATGTACCAGTATTATTATGTTGATATTATGTTCAAACATTATTTCACATGTTGCGCGCCATTAGAGTATCCCATGTTAAGTCCAGTAATATGATATGGCAACATTTAAGTATTGGCAACATTGTAATTATTGCCTTCGTGAGGCAGTCTCGTCTCATCTGTCTGTTTGTTTAGCTGGCTGCTCTTTGTCCCCTGGATCTTGTATATATTTCTACAATAGACATTTGGAACCTACATTTAAGTTGTGTCCTTGCCCCTCCACTTAAGGTTAAGGAGTTTACCAACACATACATGGCGCAGTGAACTTTGGAAGTGTCGTATTGTGTGAAGATTATCAAGACTTGGACTTCGGGAACCGGACGGTCATCGCCATATTGGATGAACGTTCAATTCAAAAGTGCTTTCGTGTCCCTACTGATTCATTCTATGTCATGTGCAGTGTAGTGCCTCAAGTACTCAGTGAAGTGTTGTGCAGTGCATTGTGCTTTTATAGTGCCTTTTTTGTGTGCTCTAGTGATTTTATTGAGTATGCATTTATTCTGTTGTGGCTTCGCCGGAGCACCGACTGTCACACCCGCACTCATGCCATGTCACGGGATGACTGAGTCGACTTGGCAACGTCGCCTTGGATGTGAGCTGCCGTAGGCAGACACCATCGCTCATTAGTCCCCTCGTTGGCTGACGTATTTCTCGCACATACGCACACACTCACGCTTTAACGAATTTTATTTATTATTCTTGTATCAGAAGTTTTGGAATAATTTTAATAATTTTGTTGAAACTTTATTCTTGCGCACTGCACATGGACAATAATGACGGACTCGAAAGGTACGCCTGCAGACCAATTAGAAGAGCCCACAGAACAGTGGCAATCCAGTAATGTGGGCGCCCACACTCTGAGTGTTGGGGGAGTGTTGGAGCATCCAGTCTCTCCCTCCCCACCACTCTTAAGCCCCCGCTACCAGCCCCCATCTACCTCTCAAGCTACTGGGACAGATTTCCTCGTTTTGATCAAGTTTTTAGAGGAATCTCGCTTGTATGAGGATGAGAGAAGAAGAAGGGAAGATGAAACAAGAAGACAAGACAGATAACGTGAAGAAGAAGAAAGAAGAAGGGAACAAGCAAGAATTCGCCTTAGAGAAGATGATCTTGGAAGAGAAGAGGAGAATGCAAGGTTTACTGCCCTCATTCAAACTCTTGCACCAATCATCCATTCTCATTCAGGTACCCTTACACCTGGCACAGAGGTGGTTTCGAACTCCAGTCAACCCTCTCTTCCACCACCAAAGAAAGCAACCGCGCAAACGCCACCCCCACTGAAGGCAGATGCAACATTCCAGATGTTCAGGGAATGGAGACGTCGGTGGGATGACTATGCTGTCATGGTGGATCTTTCTAAGCTTCCACGGGAAAAGCAAATGATCCAGATGAGGATGTGTTTAACCCTGGAAACGCAGTGTGTTTTAGAACACACACTTCAAATATCTCCCTCTACAGATAAGCCTGTAGATGAAGTCCTGGAAGCCTTACAGTCACATATAAAGGGTTTAAGGAATGAAGTACTTCGCCGAAGAGAGTTACTTAGCTGCAAGCAATCGGAAGGAGAATCTTTCGCTGATTTCTATGTGAAACTTCGACGCCTTGCGGAAGAAGTTGATTTATGCCCAGGTACCGCCGTCGCATGTGAAGAGACCCAGCTGAAAATGATTATCTTGATGGGCATTCGAGATGCGGACTTGGTTCAGAAGTTGATCGCCTTGGATGCCAATTCTTCTTTGCAAGATTTCATCACCACCTGTCGGTCGTATGAGGCGGCTAAAACTGCAACTTCTGCCATATGTGCCCCACCCAATCAGCTGTGTGCTGTTTCGGCCTACAAGAGAAGCAAGAAGTCAAGCGGAAAGCATCCACCTTCGCCGAAACCCTCGAACCCAGCAACTTGGTGCCAGTACTGTGCTCGTCAGCATGATCAAGACAAATGCCCTGCGGCCAACAGTACTTGTAAAAGCTGCGACCGCGTTGGCCATTGGTCCAGGACCATGAAGTGTCCCCCCTGCAGCAAAAGGTCCAGTGCCGTCTGTGTCACCGCATTGGACACTTCGATAAGTGTTGTAGGGAGAATAAGAAGAATCTTCGTCAGGACAGATCTTCAAGCAACAGTGGTGCCTCTTCAGTCAACAAATCGCAAGATTCAAGGATCAGCTGTCGTCGCCTAGGATCGCCTCGCACCATTTCCAAGACGCCCAAACCTATCTGTGTCCTCTTGTCATTTGGCGATGTTAAGATCAGCATTTAACCACCTTTATTATGCCATATGGTCGGTTCATACATTGCAGAGGACCGATGGGCTTCGCAGCTACTGGAGACGCCTTCTGCCTGCGAGGTGATATGGCCCTTCAAGGTGTCCAAAACTGCGTTAAGGTCATAGACGACCTTCTCCTCCACGACGAAGACTACGCTACACACCTTCATCGTATCCACGAAGTGCTCACCCGGTGCCGCAAGTTTGGGATCACACTCAACAAGGATAAATTTGTGGTCGCTGCACCCTCCGTGAATTTCTGTGGGTACAATCTCTCAGGAGACGGCATCTCAGCTGATAAGCAGAAAGTCAGTGCCATCAAGGATTTCCCAACCCCTGCTAACCTGACAGACCTCAGATCGTTTATGGGATTGGTCAACCAGTTAGCGGAGTTCACGCCTGACATCTCCATTGCAGCCCAACCTTTACGTCCCCTGATGAGTCCCAAGAGAACATTTGTTTGGACCCCCGACCATGATGAAGCATTTCAACGTGTCAAGTTAGCTCTCACCAGTCCACCAGTTCTCGCCCTCTTTGACCCAGACCTACCTGTTGTTCTTCAGAAGGACGCTTCACGCCTCCACGGCATTGGATATGCCCTCCTGCAGGACCATGGTAATGGACACCTGCGTCTAGTTCAGTGTGGTTTTCTCGTTGGTTTCCTCGCTGATGCAGAGACACGATATGCCACCATCGAGCTTGAGATGCTAGCCGTTGTCTGGGCAATGTCGAAATGTAGGCTATATTTAGCAGGCCTACAGAAATTTACTCTGATGACGGATCACCGGCCTCTCATACCTATTCTGAACAGTTATACGCTGGATGCCATCGAGAACTCTCGTCTCCAGCGCCTCAAGGAGAAAATCTCGCCCTACATCTTTACAGCTGTGTGGCGTGTGGGTAAGTTGCTGGTCATCCCGGATGCATTGTCTCGCGCCCCAGTCAGCCACCCCACACAGGAGGACGAGATCTCGGGTGCTTCTTCCGCTGCTCATCTTCGAACTGTCATGGCTGTGAACGCCGTTATCCTTTCAGACGAGTCTCCAGCTCAGGATCCCGACAGGATACTTCAGGATCTTCGTGACGCAGCGAAAGCAGATCCTGCGTATACTCATCTACTCGATTGTGTCACATCAGGATTTCCTCGCAACAGATATGACCTTCACAATTCCTTACTTCCTTATTGGAAACTATGTGAAGATCTCTACGCCGATGGTGACCTTGTCCTGTATGGAGCAAGGGTTGTAGTTCCTGCCGCTCTCCGTCGTCGCACCTTGTCCCACTTGCATGACAGCCACAGAGGTGTGGAGCAACCAAGCGCAGAGCAAGGCAGTCAGTTTTCTGGCCTGGCATTGACTCTGATATTGCCAACCACAGTCAGAGCTTGTGAGGCATGTCAGACATTGCAGCCATCTCAGCCGCAGGAACCTCTAATGAATGACGACAACCCGACAAGACCCTTCGAGTCCGTCTCAGCCGACTTCTTTGTTGTTGCAGGGAAGTCTTTCCTCGTCGTCGTCGATCGCCTGTCAGGATGGCCTGTTGTCGCACCCTGCCAAGGCGATACTACCGCTTCCAATACTATCAGGATCTTCTGCCGCTATTTCCGTGAAGTTGGTGTCCCCCTTCGCCTAAGGACAGATGGAAGGCCCCCAATTCACCAGCGCAGAGTTCAAGGATTTTATGAAGCGATGGGGAGTTCGACACATGGTAACCTCACCCCACTACCCACAATCAAATGGTCACGCTGAAGCCGCTGTGAAGTCGATCAAGCACCTCATCCTCAAAACAGCCCCATCTGGCAACATTGATTGTGAAGCATTTGACCGAGGCTTATTGGAGCTCAGAAATACTCCTAACTTTACTGGATGCTCTCCTGCCCAGATCCTGTATGGCTGTCCTCTCAGGTCATGTATCCCTGCCCACCCTCAAGCATTCTCCAAGGAGTGGCAGGTCAAGACCGAAGATTGTGACCGCCGTGCTGCCGCTCGTTACAAGCAGGTAAAGACCAAGTATGACAAGCATGCCCACCCCTTACCCACGTTGAGTGTCGGACAGCAAGTTCGGATTCAAGACCCGTCCTCTCATCGTTGGGACAAAGTTGGCACTGTCATAGGTCATGGAAGGTCAAGAGACTATCAAATTCGTCTCCCTAGTGGTCGTGTGTGGTGGCGTAATCGTCGTTTTCTTCGCCTGGTGCCACCCAGTAATAGTGACCCCTTTCTCCCTGTCCCTGTGGCCCCCTAGCCAGGACCTAGAAAGAGAGTCCTTAGTCAGTATTCCTCCAGTAAACCCACGTCGTTCCCAAAGACTCATGGAAAAGGAGTCCGCTCGAGAATGCACTACGAGCGTGAGGGGGAGGGAGGTGTAGGTACATGAAAAAGACACATTTCACATGTACCAGTATTATTATGTTGATATTATGTTCAAACATTATTTCACATGTTGCGCGCCATTAGAGTATCCCATGTTAAGTCCAGTAATATGATATGGCAACATTTAAGTATTGGCAACATTGTAATTATTGCCTTCGTGAGGCAGTCTCGTCTCATCTGTCTGTTTGTTTAGCTGGCTGCTCTTTGTCCCCTGGATCTTGTATATATTTCTACAATAGACATTTGGAACCTACATTTAAGTTGTGTCCTTGCCCCTCCACTTAAGGTTAAGGAGTTTACCAACACATACAACTTCCACATTATTGGTAGGCAGGTGATAGGCCTGTAGTTACTGGCAATATTTCCCTTACTCTTGTCTTTTTGTACCAAGGATGTTCTTCCTGTGGTCATCCATTTGGGTGCTTGGTGATTTGAGATACAATGCTGGAGTTGTTCTGCTATTCGTGGGTGTAGGGCCTTGAAGTTTTTGAGCCAGTATCCATGGACTTCATCGGGACCTGGGGCTTTCCAGTTTGGCATTTTCTTTAGTTGGTGTCTGACTGTGTCTGTCGTGATCTCTGTGAATCTTTGTTTTATTCTCCCTGTTTCTTCTTCCTTGACTTCCTGGAGCCATGTTGCATGTTTGTTGTGTGATACCGGATTGCTCCATATGTTTTCCCAGAGTCTTCTTTACTTGGTTCGGCTTCAGGAATTTCTGGGTGGTTTGTCTTCCCATCTTAGTTGGCTGTATAGTCTTTCTGGTTGGTTCGAATAGTTTGTTCTGTTGGTATCCTTTATTCCTGTTCATGTACCGTTGGATCTTATGTGCTTTTTGGGCCTTAAGCCTCTTGGTGTTTTACATCTTCTATTGTGTTGTTTAGTCCCCTCTCTTGTACTTTGTATTTCTCGTTGAGTTCCTCCCTTGTTTTCTTGCTTCTTAGCCTTTTTTCTGCCATCTCTTTCAGTTTACTCAAGTCAGATCTCATCACCATGATTTGCTTTTCCAGGCGCCTTTTCCAAGGAGGTTGCTGTTTTGGTTTCTGTTGGGTTGGTTGTGCTGGTGGGGTGTTGGTGTTCGAATCCCCATCGTTTCTGCTACTAATCTTGCTCCTGCATATGTCAAGTTATTTGTTTCTGTGATACTGGTGGTGTGTATTTTGCCCATTATTTCATTGGCGACCTCACTTGTTTTCTCCCTTAATTTCTTGGTGTTGTAGGCTTTCATGGAGGGATCTTTGTTCTCTTCTGTATCTGGGCTCCATCCATTGCTAATCTTTTCTACCCATTCCGTCGTTAATCTCTGTTACTTCGTCGGTGTTTCTTCGTCGGTGTTTCTGTCGTTGTTTGATACCTCATCCTCCCTGTCGTCTTCTGTGGCATCGTCTCTCAGTTCGTCTTCGTGTAATTCGTTGTCGTGTGACATTTCCCTTCCAGTTCTTCTCTTTCTGTTGGGAGAGCCAGTTGTTTTTCTTTATGTTCCTTACTTTGTCTGCCAGCCTCTGCTCTGTTTGGGGGGTGTTATTCCTCTCATTCCAGATGTTGACCAATCTTCTTCTGTATCCTCTCTCCGTCGGGTTGCTTCTGATGTAGCATCTCCATATTTCCTTATTTTCTTCTTTACAGCTGAGTAGACTGAGGAAATTATGGTAAAGATCCTTTCCCAAGGAATCAACGCCGAGGAGAGCGGTCACCCATCCAACGACTGACCAGCCCCAATGTTGCTTAACTTGACTTAAGTCTATTGACGACCTAACCCACTCCTCCACGGCGCCACATATTATTATTATTATTATTATTATTATTATTATTATTATTATTATTATTATTATTATTATTATTATTATTATTATTATTATTATTAATTAAAGTGCGGAAGGCACGCTTGGGGATGGCTAATGGCGTAGAAGGATATGTTCCTATATCATTTATCAGAGCCTTTTTGGTGCCTGCCTTTTCATTGATATCCCTTCATCTATATATTGAAGGGTGTCACTTATGAAGATGTATTTACTTGTAGCGTCTGAACACCTGCTTACGATGACGTAATTAATGGACTGAGCCTCAGTTATATCAAAATAAAAATTCTATAACGCTTTTTTGCCATTGTGTTTCAGACTATACCATGGAGCAATGTCATTTTCGTTTACATGTGAAAGTTTGAATAAAATAAAATAAAATACATAAATATATATAAAATACAACAAAGAGCGTTTGTGTGCGTATCTATGTGAAGTGTGTACGTGCATATTTGCTTGTGTGTGTGTGTTTAAGCGTGCATAGAGAGAGAGAGAGAGAGAGCGAGAGAGAGAGAGAGAGAGAGAGCGAGAGAGAGAGGGGGGAAAGAGAGAAGAGAGATGAGATGGAAGGCTTTTAATGGGCTTTTAATGGGATATCTTAACAGAAAAATCTCTTTAAAGTAGCAGCGAACATTACCCATTTTAGTTTTATTTTATTAGTCTTTCATATCACGACAATATATAAACGCACTCATAATATATTATATATATATATATATATATACATATATATATATATATATATATAATATATATATATATATATATATATATATATATAATACATATATATATATATATATATATATATATATATATAACATATATATATATATATATATATAGATATATATATATATATATATATATATATATAATATATATAATATATTTACATACATATATATTTATATATATATATATATATATATATATATATATATTTATATATATATATAACTATGGCTAGAATAGAAAAGAACTTGATGCGAGATAAGATCTGAATACATTACGAAGCATTGTTTCATAATGGGGCAGTTGTCGCAGAAACAACAGGGTGCCCCCAATGCTGTAAGACGTTCGCCACCCACGAATCACCAAGTCACTAGGAACGAGATTGCGTCTCAGTGGCGTGATCGGTATGGTCTTGACCTGCCACCTCGGTGGCCGCGAGTTCGATTCTCGGGCATCCACTGAGGTGGGAGAGATGGGTATTTCTGGTGATAGAAGTTCACTCTCGACGAGGTTCGGAAGTCACGTAAAGCCGTTGGTCCCGTTGTTGAATAACCACTGGTTCCATGCGACGTAAAAACACTATACAAACAAAAAAAAAAAAAAAAAACTATGAACGAGCAACGCACGATCGAGAGACAACCCTTGAAAAGATCACGACGTCTGGCCCACGGATAAAAGGGAGAACTATCCATTACATGACCGCCATTTCTTAATGTATGTTGAAAGATTGCGCGGTGGTTTCCTGTAGTGTTACAAAAAAATCGTCAATTGCCTTCTTAAGAAATTCATATATTTTTTTTATTCCTTTGGCTGATGAAGACCGTTGAGCAAACCATCGAAAGCTATCTTTTTTGTTAACCTTTTTTTTAGTATTTTGGAGATATACAGTCGCTAGTAAACATTACTGTGGATTATTAGTATTTCTTATTATATTACTAAACAATGCTTCAGAACAGAGCAGACATCGTAATAGGGTGACAGAGTTTTATATTAACGAGTTAAGACAGTAATCTCTTATTTTCATTCGAAAGAAATGAACATTTAAGAAGATTAGGGACTATTTTAGAGAAACTTATAACGATAATGCTCGGATTATGGTTTTTTTTTTTTAGCGAACTATCTAAGCGAACATGATTAAAACACGTGTAAGGTTAAACCCACGTGTTACCTGCACCGAAGTATTTATAATTTTGTGTAAATTAAGCGGAAAACAGAAGCCAATACTCTAAGAGACCGACGCTTTTAAAAACGTTAGAATCAAAAACATTTGCGATAGTGAGAAATGTCCTGATTTCCACGAAGCATTTATGATTTCCTTTTAAATCAAACGAAAAACAGAAGTCAATACTTTATGAGACCCAACCTTTTAAAAACGTTAGAATTAAAATAATTTCTGATAGTGAGAAAAGTCCGCAGAAAACTACCCAAGTCATTATTGATTATTAAGAATAAATTTTATCCTACTTTGATACTTCATGGTAAAACTTTTATAATCAAAACTTTAGCAGTATCACGTGACGATCGAAGTCATTTTGACTTTGTCATGGCTTAGTAAGCATATCTGCCTGCAACTCATCATCTGACCGTCGCTAAAAGATAAAGTACTACAGGACTTTGGTTCGTGGTTCTCACACGCACACATTATACATACATAATACATACATATATATATATATATTATACTATTATATATCTAATATATATGTTATATTATTATATTAATAAATCTATATATATATGTATATAAAATGCGTGTGTGTGTGTGTGTGTGTATGTATGTATGTAAATTGTATGTATGTATGGATGTATGTACTATATATATATATAATATATATATATACATATATATATATATATATAGAGATATCAACTATATGTATATAGTGTGTTGTATGTATAGTATGTATGTATGTAGTATGTATGTATGTGTATGTATTGTATAATAATATATATATATATATATATATATATATATATATATATATATATATATTATATGTTATATATGTGTGTGTGTGTGTCTGTATGTATGTAATGTATGGATGTATATATATATATATATACAAATTTTTGTAGTCTATCGAGTTTTTACAAATCAATGAATGATTCATAATGTTGGACATCTAAGGTTTAGCTAGTCTGACGCTACGAGGATAACTTAATCCACTATGGCAATCTGCCCTCACTTTGAGCAACCTGCAACAGCAAGTATACTTGAACACGACGCCCGACTGCACCAGAGGAGGGAGTGTCTCCTTGTGTCTGAAAAGGCTACGGAGACTTTAGGGATTCTTCAAAATGCTATTGACCTTTATTGCTGGGAAGCATTTTGTTAACATTTGTGTTAGAGTTAGTTCGTAAAAACATCACTATTATGTACAAAAGGAAAGAAAAAGTAGTATCCCAATTTAGGAACATCGAAGGAAGGGGAGGGGGGGATGGCTACAATGGTTACTTGAAAAGTCGTTTACTCTATGTTGGAATAAAGACAAGGGAAAACAATTTTGTTGAAAATATTTTTGTAAGACGGAAATTTCGTTAGGAAAGGAGGACCCGTCGGAAGAGAGTGAAAGGGCTCTATGGATTAAGGCTGTTAAGGAATTTACTTTTAAATTAAAAGCTCAGGAACTGTAGAAATTGAGGCCTAAATCTGTTAAATAGTTTACAGAGCAATATCACTTCCACACTAGAAAAAGAAAATGATAATAAACTACCCTTTCTAGAGATATCGTAGTTTCCAGATCTCCTGAAGGTTTCAAAGTTAGTGTTTATAGTAAACTAAGTTTTACAGGTTTAGGCCTCGATTTTTACAGGCCCATGAAACTCTCGGCCGCGGCCAATGAAACTTTCAGCCACGGCCCGGTGATGGCCTGTGTTGTTGGCACCGCTAATGTTGGCACTTATAGCAGTGGCAGAAACAAAATCGCGGCTAACTTTAACCTTACATAAAATAAAAACTACTGAGGCTACAGGGCTGCAATTTGGTATGTTTCAAGACAGGAGGGTGGATGACCAACATAGCAATTTGCAGCCCTCTAGCTTCAGTAGTTTCCAAGATCTGAAGGGGCACAGAAAAAGAGCAGACGGACAGACAAATACCCATCTCAGTGGTGTTTTTTTTTTTTTTACAGGAAACTAATATGGACGCTTGTACTATTACAGAGAAAGATAGATTAACATCAACGAGGAGAAAAGTCCAACAGTTTTCCAGAGCAAGGATCTGATTAAGAGAGGGTCGTGACTGAGTGACAGACAAACAATCGACTGAAAAACCGAGACTTTGAAAACTCGGATACCAGAAAGGTGACACAGAAAGATTAAAAGCGAAGATTTCTAATATACCAAAAGCTTCAGTCAGGGGCTCTCAAGACACAGATATCCTTTGTTCTTTTTGATGCGTTTTTCGTCTAAGCTCAAGATCACCTTTGTTCCTCGGCCGGGCACTTTCCTTAATAAATCCCCTCCTTCCTTTCTTTCCAGTTCTTTTAAGTATTACGTGATCACTGTTCTATCACAATTAGCTAATCATTTATTCTTTAGTGCTTGCCTTTATCTCGCCGTTTTTGTTGTTATCTATTGTTCTCTCTTTCCTCTTTCTCTTCACGGGGAGTGTGTTTGACAGCTTCACTCAAATTTCGCCAATATTTCCGTTCCCGGTTTACTCATAACTTCCGCGTATTTCATATTTCATACAGAAAGGTTCTTCGCACCGAACAATTATCTTCCTTTCACCCAGTGTGATAAATTTACAGACCTTTTGAAATGCCAAGGGTGCACTCAATTTCTCATATTTCTCATATTGGAAAACTTCAATATTTATCAACTATCTGAAGCTCCACGTGGAAACACACAAAAACGGGTGCATTGAATTTCTCATACTATTGTGTTGGAAAATCTAAATATTTATCAACTATCTGACCTTTTTAATTATTATGATAAGCTCGACCTGGAAAAACACACACACACACACACAAAATGTTTCACTAACATGGCAGTAATTATTCCAGCATGCATATATGTACATAATTATACATGCAGGTGGTCGCGCTCCCAGAGACACCCACACAAGTAAAAGCAATATTAATGTTACAAAGACTTCTTAATCTATTTTCATCTACGAACAATTTTTTTTTAGCAGGGTTGGGGGTGCGGGCCGTTTGGGGCGGGGGGGGGGGGGGGGGGGGCGGGGGGGGGGGGGGTTGGGGGTGGGGGGGGGGGGGGGGGGGGGGCGGGGGGGGGGGGGGGCGGGGGGGGGCGCTGTGGAGGAATAATCTTACTCTCACAAGGCATTGTGACTATTAATTATCTGTCTCCTAAAAGTAACCACCGAATTTTCGTTTCCTCTTTCTCTACACTCCCCCCCCCCCACCCCACGACACACGCACACACACACACACACACACACACACACACACATATATATATATATATATATATATATATATATATATATATATACATATTTATATATATAATATATATATATATATATAAATATATATATATATATATATATATATATATAAAAATACATATATATATATATATATATATATATATATATATATATATATATATATATATATGCTTGTTGGATTCATAGTTCCCATGTTAGTTAGAAATGTTTTTTTTTTTATTTCCTGGCGGAGCTTATAATGTTTTAAAAGGTCAGATAGTTGATAAATATTTCAATCTAATATATATATATATATATATATATATATATATATATATATATATTATATATATGTGTGTGTGTGTGTGTTGTGTGTGTGTGTGTGTGTGTGTACACGCATACATCTGATGAAGGTTCTCGTAGTCAGTATATATATATTTCCACTTGAAAAGCAATATTACCCGGAATAACATATTTTTGCGCGTGTAAAATATATAGTATACGTCTGCTAATGAATGTATGCGTGAAATGAATTAATCAACCCAATACAAAGCCCGATTGCTCTTGCTTCTTGTTTTACATAATAAAAGAACTTAGATTAAAAACACAAAAGACATGGTTGCTGATCACAAGATATGACATTTCCCTTTCTACAGAATGATATCAATTCATTTTGCTGGATGGAATTTTTGCATGACCGTCACTTGCTGTACGCGCACTTCACTAATCTGTTTACTATAGTAGATTCGCATCAACCGTGCATTTGATGTCTAGTCTAGTCCCTTACAACGCTCCTGATTGGCTGTTGATAAGCCAATCACAGCGCTGGAAACTCTCAGTCTCTCTCTCGAGAGTTCACATGGGTAGGATCTATGTTCCACCTCTCCTGAGGGATACGTCTTTCAAAAGTATCCCTCAGGAGAGGTGGAACATACAACCTGCCTATGTGAACTCTCAAGAGAGATTGAGAGTTTCCAGCCCTGTGATTGGCTAATCACCAGCCAGTCAGGAGCGTCGTAAGGGACTGGCCTAGACATCAAATGCAGGTTGATGTGAATCTACTATAGCACTTACTCCGTTTACATATTTAATTAGTCAAAATGAAGGTTTGGAACCTACGGCAGGATTCAAACTAATCTGAAAAAAAAAAAAAAAAAAAAAAACATGAAAAATGGCGACGTGAATGTCTAAGCACACAAGTACTAAATATCCCTCCACCGGATTCGCCGAGCGCGGCTCGCTAAAGGTCCGTAATGAATTTGGGAAAATGGAACCAAATCCCGCGAGGGCCATGAATTAAAATTCTAACTCTGTTGGTCCTTTGCCCCATGAATTTATTTTCGAATGATATATCCAGCGCTGACCTGGCTGACATTATCATAATATAGAGCTGTAATTTATAGCCCGATTCTGTTACCGCTAGTATATGTTTCAATGGGTTTCCCGGTCTTTGTGACGTTCCCTCGGCTAATCTGGTCATTCCCCGAATATATGCCCTCGATACCGCGAGTAAATGCTTGTTGCATCAAGCTGGGAATCGTTCTTATGCGCTGATGAATAATATCCGAGGTCGCTTCTCTCTATTTCATATCGAAAGTGTTTCTTATTCAGCGTCATAATCATTTTTCCCCTTTTTCAACAGAGAATTTAATTTTTTTTCTTTTTGGAGGGACTAATGATATTTTGCTCTTAATTTCCTTTCGGAAACATTATTTTGGTTAAGGATTTAGAGGATCCTGCAGTTAGCTTCCAGCCTCCTTCCATTTCATTCGAATTGTGCTTCTATTCCGAGTTGATGAATTCAGTATTTACTCATTTTTTCTGAAACTCAAATATATTCGTATGATAATCATCAGATTATAATGAACGAATTGCTTGATTTCCTTTGAAGGCGTTTAGAGATGAGAGAGAGAGAGAGAGAGAGAGAGAGAGAGAGAGAGAGAGAGAGAGAGAGAATATGTAAAGCATAAGTTTTGATAGATATATCTCTTCCTGTTGTAGTAATGGTAAAACAGATTTATTACAGAGCTGATTGCGAAAGAGGTTTTGATAGGTTACTTGGGAATTAAGATTCTTCGCCGCATCGAGTTTTCTGTACAGCATATGATGCTGTGTGAGTAGCGGCCCATGGAACTTTCAGTCACGGTCCGGTGGTGGCCCATCCCATAGCGTTGCCTGACGCTCTGTCATGGCTAACGTTAATCTTAAATTAAATAAAATTACTGATGTTAGAGGGTTACATCGATATGTTTGATGATTGGAGGGTGGATGATCAACATATCAATTTGCAGCCCTCTAGCCACAATGGGCTTTGAGAACTGAGGGCGGACAGAAAAAGTGCGGACGGACAGACAGACAAACCTTTTACAGAAAACAAAAAATACTGTATCACATGACAGATATTGTTTTACAAATCTTATGCTTCCTTGTTGTTATGAATCCCGGGTCAAAGCCGAGCTTAGCACGCTATTCAGAGAAAAAAAGTTGTTAAACCAGGTTAAGTTCAGACCGACGGAAGCTCTTAGGTTTACCTGTCAGTCCACCCACGACCGTTCGACAGGTGAGCGTCCACACGGGCAGAGTAGAACTGTCAGTCGGACAGTTAACTCGAGGTCATTACCCTCATTTCGCGTCCAGCCTTCGCCGTGGCAACAACTAATATATGGCAGCGATGGAAACTCCGCTGGCTGATAAAGAGTTGGAGTTACATAGACTAACTTCTGCTGCGGCAATTCCAAAATAGAAGAGAAGGCGTAACAGAGTATGGTCTAAATATTACGTATTAAAGAGAGATGTCTATTCTCATACAATATTAATGAATAAGGTTAAATTAGACGTGGGGATTGAATCAATTATTTATGAAATGGACCGTGAAGCCTACTCTGACTATAGTAACACCTTTCATAAAAGGTAGGACACTGGTCTATAGGCCTATACCAAATTGTATTTATCACATGGAAATAGGTTTTACTTATTATATATGATTTGGACTCACAATGGTCTACAATGAAATTAATTAGACCTATACATAGTTCATTGATATCTTGGTCGGAGCAGCCGAGATCATTCCCAGGCGAAATCCAGCGGCGAACTGTCATAAAATCGTTGGTTACCCGTCCACACGTGTGGCCACCTGTCAGTCAGTCGATAGAACTTTGGGTAATTCCATCAGTTCATCAGTTCTGGTGGGTGGACTGACTCCCCCTACAAACTGTCGCCCACACGTATGTTTTAACATCAGTTTCGATGAACTGACAGGGAGACTGACAGGTAACCCTGAGCTTGAATACCCGGCCTTAGAAGAAAATCCTAAAAATAGGGACATTTGTCAGGAAAATTTTCTGTACTCAGTGTCAGTCTCTCGAAGTATTTACTGTAAACGTTCCAGATTCTTGAACGTTGGGCACGTATGTAGCCCAAACCCATAGAATCAATGAGAAAGAGAGAATTGATTGATTGTGTGTATTTTATCTGGCGTCACAACACGTGAGTAATTGACACCGAAGAAAGAGAGAGAGGAGGATTTAATCCTACGGACGATGCGATAGGAAAGCATCTTGAGAGATAAAAAAGGTAACGAGAGTCAGGGAAGTCTTTTAAAATACAGAACCAAAAATGATTTTGGTGTATTGCAAATGAAAGCCTTTTGTCATGTGTAAATGAAAGCTTTTTGTCTAGTGGAATATTCTGCATCCCTGCACATAAAAATTGAAATAACTCTTCTCTGGCAGATAAATTTTTCGAACATAGAAGAGTAATGAAACTGTACCTTCGTATTACGTTCGTTGTTAAAAATTCAAGTAAAACACAGGTAATTCTTGAAAATGTAAAAAAAAAAATCTTATAGGCGATGCAAAAATATCTGGAGAAAAGAGGAGTTCCCTCCAGAGCGAAAAAGGAAAAAAAAATGTGACAGAAGTCGAGGTAATACAGGCATAAAATGACGAAAGAAAAGCAAGTAATAGATAAAAACAGGAATGAGAGTAAAAGTGATCTGTCTCCTGACGACTGATTATTTTCCATCCTTCTCCTCTCCTTTCAAACCAACCTTTCTTGATATAAAGACACCAACACTTTTCTTCTCTCATTTTCGTTTTTACTTTTCCATTTCTTCTTCTTCTTCTTCCTCCTGCCATCTTATATGACTTATGATTTATGATCAGGAGCTTCTATACTCTGTTTTTTCCATCTGTCCACCCGCCTGTGGTGTATGAGTATAGTAATACTGCGTCTCGGGCTTTAGATAGTTACGCTGTGTAAGTTGTAGGTAAATAAAAGGATATCTGGTTGTATATTTGCAACTGAAAAGCGCTTTAATAATTTACTGTATGCTAATTACACCGTTAATATTCGAAATAGGATATTGTTATTATTGTTGAATGTGACTTTCTAAAGCCCGAGACGCACTGTTACCATACGCAAACACCACAGGCGGGTGGACAGATGGAAAAAAACAGAGAATAGTCATCTCATATTTGAACTTTTTCCTCTTCTCGGTCGCCTTTTCTTTCTTTTTTTTTAGATTTTCATTTCCCTCTCCATCCTTTGCCCTCGTGTGAGGAAGGCCGTATCTCCAATCTATTTTATTACTTACCTCTCGACAGTAATCCATTTGACAGCCAAATCGCCCTTCAGTCTCTCCTCTCTTACATTACATTTCATTCTTTCTTCCTTTTTCGTTTGACTTCATCTCCATCTCCTCCCTTCGCAGTTCATCCTATGATCTCTCTTTCGCCATCAGATCCACGTCACTGTTGTCATTACTTTTCCGAAGGTTTAGACTCAGCCAAGAGATGAACGCGCAGAGAGAGAGAGAGAGAGGAGGAAAAAGAGTATCAGCTAATATAGATGATGGCTTAGCCAGACCTTGGCGACTGTGACTGAAAGAGTCTGCAAATGGAGTCGTGATTGCCTGTTATTGCGCTAAATTCCGAGGCTTCTTGGTGTAGGATGTCCGCGAAGGAAGGAGCATCCTCCACTCATTTCTACGCCTTTAATCAACGCGAATATTTAGGAAGTACGGTGTTATGGACTTCTCGCACCTGTGGCTTACTTGTTTTATTCTGGTTACAACTTCAACTTGAAAGTTATCTTGAAATAGCTTATTTAATAGTTTATTTAATTTTCGTTCTGAAGGGAACTCATGTTTTCTTTAGATATATTTGCATCAGCTGTAAGATTTTTTCTGTAACATTCTAAAGAAATGACCGTGTTTGTATCCAGTATTAGGTAAAGGTTCAGAACCTGAATTCTATATGCTGGAAAGCCTGGGGTTCTGTAAACTGAGAACTGGAGAATCAATGCATTTATTCTATAACATTCATAAAATAAATATCATATAAGAAGATGGAAGCATTCATTCCCTGTATTATGAATTTTTGAATGGTGTTCTCTACATGCATGGCCATATGCATACATGTATGCATGCATCATACTACAGGAATATATGCATACGTATTCAACGTATCAGTTTCAGAATGATGACTCCTCATACATATATACGTTTAAACTTTACAGTCTGCGCACTGGGACTAATTTCAGAAAATTATATTATTAAATTTGGATAAGCATTCAAATTTATATAATGCTAAGCGTCAAATACTTAGTATTTTTAATCATATCATATCTTTACGAACCTCGCATTTGAATACGTATGATATAACTAATATTACCTTTGCATCATGATTCTTGATCTGACATCACGGTATGGGAGGAAACTATATAACAAGTAAAAAGTGCCCAGAAGATTCTTCGACGGAGCCGACTTTTCTCTATAGCGTATAATGCTGTCTGAAATCTCAGCCGCGGCCCAAGAAACCCTCAGAAACGATCCATGAAACTTTCAGCCACTGCCCAGTGGTGACCTGTGTTTTTTTTTTTCACCTATAGC
>NC_087207.1:73855484-73862984 GCF_015104395.2 Macrobrachium nipponense
GCAACTTTCGCCCAAAGCCTCCTAACCTATGAAGAACATCTCTGAAATAATTCACCTACTCATTTTATTAACTGAATAAGAATAACATTACTTCATCGTAATGTTCAGAGAACAGAAATAGTAATGTTCTGTGAGTAAATATTGGATTTTGTCGTCAGTGCGCACAGAATATGATAATGAATTGTGTGGTTTTAATGCTGTGACATAATTGAAAGCCATGACCTCGTTATTTGGCGAGGTCATCTCTTATAAAAAATTTCTGCGAGACATCAATTAATATATCGTTTTATTATAGGAATAAAGCTGCGTAATGTCTCACTATGGAATGGGGACTTGAAGAGCTTATCTGTTGAATAAGGATTAACTGCCACATGTTGTTCTTGTCATGGCTGAAAATCTAATCTCTGTTTATGTGTTGTCGGTTTGATAATGTCCAAAATGGTTGAAAAAGTTTTGAACATTTGACAGAAACTCCCGACTGCTGAAGTCTATTTTTTTAACGGACTAGAGTATCATATATACGGAATACTGTATGTCAGGTCCACAATAATATTCAGTGGTGAATTACGTCGATTTTATTAAAACCTTACAAGAGCTTTCGAACCGTCCTCGATTCATCTTCAGTCTAATTAAAATCATCAATACAAAAATTAAAACTACAGTTTTAAGAAGGATAACCAAGCGAAATATAATTAGAGGAGAAGCAGTCACGTAGTGAGATAGTTGACCGTCCTGCTTGTGGTCACGTCCCACTGAATTTTATTGTATATTTGATATACAAATACAGAGAAGTTAATGAAACTACATATATCTGGTTTGTGAAGGATTCTATCTACATACGAAGTCATAAAATTTACTTTTGATTTTTATTTCACACAGCACAGCATGTCATGAAAACAGATGTTTTTATCCTGTTGTCATTTTGTTGCTGATGTGAGCCGTGTTTCTGACATCCACCAGAAGTGATATTTTATGACATGTGCTTGATATTATGTTATAAATGCAATGCAAGCCCTTGTCTCCTAGGTATTAGCAAATGGTCATGTCATTTCGCTTAGTGCGTGCGTGTGGTATTTATGAAAATGTGCTGTCTTTTGATCACATGAAAACAATAATATATTGTGGCCATGAGTTAAAATAGGTTATATCCATTGAATCTGCTTTATCGAAATCATAAAACCAATCAATATCAGTTGTGCTATAAGAGAAACATTACATTTATGTTTGATGTTCACCGAGAAATATACCTAAGTCATTATATACATAAATATGCGATTCGTTTCTGATGGAACTGTATTGTTATTCCAGAGATTTAATCTCTACAGAACATAATGAAATATCATGCAAATAGTGTATGTATAGAAGTACATAAGTGAATAAATTCACTATAAGTCAAGTCTACATTTTCAATCCAGAATCAGACGATTTTATCAAGCAGACAGTGGTGGTAGTTGCTTTAGATGGCATGGGGCATGAATCCTTAGCATAATGTACGTAAAATGTATTCCCTTAAAGCAGGCAGTAATGTTAGGTGCTTTCGATGGCGTGAATTCTTAGCATAATATAAAATGTATTCCCTTAAAGCAGACAGTAGTGGTAGGTACTTTCTATAGCGTGAATCCTTAGCATAATATATGCAAAATGTATTCCCTCAAAGCAGACAGTACTGGTAGGTACTTTCTATGGCGTGAATCCTTAGCATAATAATAATTATATGCCAAATGTATTCACTTAAAGCAGTCAGTATTGTTAGGTACTTTCGATGGCATGAATCCTTAACATAATATAAAATGTATTCCCTTAAAGCAGACTGTAATGGTAAGTACTTTCGATGGCGTGAATCCATAGCATAATATAAAATGTGTTCCCTTAAAGCAGACAGTAATATTAGGTGCTTTCGATGGCGTGAATCCTTAGCATAATATCATATGCGAAAGGTATTCCTTTGACGTTATCCAGCAGCTTCGTTTCTGCTACTTAAAGGGAAAATGTAAATAGAAGTATGTTCCGAGACTAATGATGCAATGCAATTTGTTTAGCATGAAGCAACGCTAGACTGAAATGTCGACTAATTTCCATGAAATGAACTGTTTTCCTGTCTCGCTTTTGCTGTGTCTTTGAGAATAACAGGATGCGTCCGAGATTTCTTATGTTTTAAAGTTGTTGTGCAGACACGTTACTAAGCTAGTTTATGAGCATTATAAAAACATTTGCTTACTATGCAGAGGAAATATATCAGGTGTTAGTGTGGCTGCGACTCTGTAAAAGCACGTGTCATGAAATGTGTTTAATGACGCGTTTCAGCTTTCTCGAGGAGTAAGCCTACAAACTACTTTGTTGTTGCTTGTTTTTGTTGTTGTTATGGGGGCAAAGGGAGGGGAGGGGGTGTTGTGGTAGGAAAGCCCTATGGGAAAGCCTAAAATGGTCTAAAAGAGGTGTTTCGCGTTGAGTTGTAGATACAGGAATTTTAGGATAGGATATTCATGATTAAAAGCATGAAAAGGTAAAAAACAAATAATGTTCATGTTAAACAGTACAGAACAATGATTTCTAACGAAATGTAGCGTGTTTATTTATTTTGATTTTCGTTGGAGAAACAACGCTCTATTGGAGAGTAGGTTTTAGCACGTGCCTCGAGTAAGCTGGAGGTCGTATAATGCCTTGTTAAATAGATTTATGGATTTTTCACATATCAAAAAGAACTCTTGCAGATGTTACTATGCGTCCAATTACAGGTAAGCAAACAATAGTCTGATTCTTCGTGACAAGCGAAACAAAACTTTTGACAATAAAGCAATTTAATGCTATGATAATATCAAGTTGAAAAGATATGTGTAATGGCATCTTCTGAATACCTTTCGAATAGTTTCACCCGGTGAGGGCTACCTCGTCCAAGTTAACGGGATCTACAGCTTATTGTGGGATCCGAACCACACTATATCGAGACATGAATTTCTAATCACCAAAAATAAATTCCTCTGGTTCAGCATTGGCGGCAGCGTGGAAAGAACTTGGGCTACGAGACTGATAGGCGAGTACGCAAACCACTTGTCGAATGAGGAAATTATCCAAGCCATCCCTTTGAGTAAAAGGTGAAAGTACGCTGTCATGTACTTAAATCTCGACAAGAAGAGCGAATCTAAAACCTTAAGCCGAAAGACAAATCTGAAATTAACTTAAGGATTACAACGCTTGATATGAATGGGGTCAGATGTTCATAATGTATGAGAATTTACTCAAAGGAATTTGCTGTTATGGTCCATTCATTTAATTCAATGGTATCCGTGTCTTTAAGGAGGGTTTGTTTCCTGTTCTCTCTGTTGATGTTCAAGTGTGGGTTCAGAATAATTCAAATTAACCATATATTCCTGATATATGGTGCAAGATACTATGTTCGTATTGTAATTCTTCGTCACTTGATTGGGAATAAAAGAAAAGTTTTGGATAAAAGAAGATATTTTGTGATAACAAGATTCAGGCTGAAACAAAATGTAACGAGAGACTCCAGTAACTTGTGCGCCACAGAGGAGACCAGAAATTGATCGCAATCACACGAGACAATACAAAGAAAAAAAACTGCAGCGGCCCAGGAAACTTTCAGCTACGGCACGGTGGTGGCTTATGTTATTGGCACCTACTGCAGTGCCAAACGCATGAGCATGGCTAACTTTAACCTTAGATAAAATAAAAAATCTACTGAGGCTAGAGGGTTACAATTTAGTATGTTTGATACTTGGAGGGTTGATGATCAACATACGAGTTTGAAGCCCTCTAGCCTCATTAGCTTTCAAGATCTGAGGGCGGACAGAAAGTGAGGATGGAGAAATAAATAGCCATCTCACTAGTTTTCTTTTTCAAAAAAAAAAAAAACAAAAACCGATAAGCATTATTATCACTAAATTTATATTTCCATCTCTTTAAGTAACTCTCTCTCTCTCTCTCTCTCTCTCTCTCTTTAGCATCTGGACATCAATGACCTCAAACTGAGTCTCTGGAGAGAAGCTATGGGCCTTTCAAAGCAGAAACCAAGGGGTTCCAGCTGACTAATCAGCGATTTGAATGGATCAATGAGTCGTACATTCATAGTTCAGCCGGGAAAGCAATTCATCCGGAATAAGGTCGATTAGGTTACGCAAGAAGAGAGGCTCCGTGGTGGCGTCTTTGAGCATCCTACTCTAGACCAAAGAATAGCAGGTCAGACCGTCTCAGCGTTACTGCGCTGTGACGTCACTGGTATGTGGCCATAAAAGAAAACCAAGAAAACAATAAAATGAAGGGTCACTATGGCAATTGTTTGTCCACACCCATTCTCTCTCTCTCGGTCACGACCTTGGGTGAGAAAGGTCCCCGTTAATCTTCAGGTACAGCTGAATTAAAGGGTCTAAGAGAGCTTCCTTGTTCTTCACTCTGGTGAAGTCAAATACTGACTGATGACATTTTTTTACCTGAACCTCGGCCAGATGCAGCCTCGTGACGTCATGCACGAGATTGTCCTTACTTTGGTCGGTAGCGGTCTGACCTGGTATTCTTTAGACCTTCTTTTGACCTTGCTCTATACTTGCTGTGATTTCCATTTCAAGTGCGGCTCTAATCGCTGCAGTTACTTCTTCTTCAGCTTGGCCTCAGTTCCTTAAAGGAATACAGCAATTACGGCTATGTTGATACTTGATGTGTTGCTGATTGTAATATTATTAATATTTATATTAATATTAATATTCATCTAGTATTATTAGAATGGAACATAATACAGAATTTACCCAAAGCCAAGCGCTAGGACCTATGACGTCATTCAACACTGAAAGGGTCATATAGAATTTACCCAAAGCCAAGCGCTGGGACCTATGACGTCATTCAGCACTGAAAGGGTCATATAGAATTTACCCAAAGCCAAGCGCTGGGACCTATGACGTCATTTAGCACTGAAAGGGTCATATAGAATTTACCCAAAGCCAAGCGCTGGGACCTATGACGTCATTTAGCACTGAAAGGGTTATATAGAATTTACCCAAAGCCAAGCGCTGGGACCTATGACGTCATTCAGCACTGAGAGGGTAATATAGAATTTACAAAAAGCCAAGCGCTGCGACCTACGACGTCATTCAGCACTGAAAGCGTAATGTAGAATTTACCCAAAGCCAAGCGCTGAGACCTACGACGTCATTCAGATATCTGAGAGGGTCATATAGAATTTACCCAAAGCCAAGCGCTGAGACCTACGACGTCATTCAGATACTGAGAGGGTCATATAGAATTTACCCAAAGCCAAGCGCTGAGACCTACGACGTCATTCAGATACTGAGAGGGTCATATAGAATTTACCCAAAGCCAAGCGCTGAGACCTACGACGTCATTCAGATACTGAGAGGGTTATATAGAATCTACCCAAAGCCAAGCGCTGAGACCTACGACGTCATTCAGATACTGAGAGGGTTATATAGAATTTACCCAAAGCCAAGCGCTGAGACCTATGACGTCATTCAGCACAGAAAGGGAAACTGATGGTAGAAAGGCTATTATAAAAAAGTAACAGTCCTTGGAAAACCTCGCAGTTGCACCATGAGGTAATTGTTAGGAGAGGGTGGAAAGTAAGTTGGGAGAAAGAGAATAGGAACAGCGGTACAGAAAAAGAAATGAAAGGGGTTGCAGCTGGGAGCCGAAGAGATGCTGAAGAAAAATCCTTGAGTAATGCCTACAGTGCACCGCATGATGTACACTGATGACAATACCCCCTTACGGGGTCCAGTTATATTAGTAGTAGTCAGTTCATAATGGCTAGAACATCAGCAGTAAATGGAGTAGTTGTGATAACAGTGATAACAGCAGGAATATTACGTAGAAGTTGTCCTCAGCCCCATTATTATTATCTTTTTTATTAATTCATTCTTTCATTTAATCATACCACGAGAAATTCTGGACAGCTCAACTTCTACGTTCCATTTTGCCAAGTCTCGATGACATGTTCTGGTGTCGTTCACGAATAACCAAAACGAATTGTCTTCTGCAAGTTTCGTACCAAGGCACAGCTAGGGCAAGTGCATCTCTCTCTCTCTCTCTCTCTCTCTCTCTCTCTCTATCATTCCCCTCGTTTCTTTGTCAACTCCGACAGTGGCAGTCCTTTACACGTATGATCTAAAGTTGTACTTCATTATTTCAGGGAACGAAAATTCCTCAGAATTTGCATGACGAAAAACTGAGCCTTGCGTATATAGTATGTGTGGTGTGTGTGTGTGTGTGCCTGTGTGCGCACGCACGTGAAGCTCCTCTTGAAGCCTGTTTGAAACCCATTATGAAAATGAATTTATCCGGGCGCGGGAGATAGAACAGCGGCTGTATAAATGTAGGCATTCCTTAACATCCCCGAAGCGCAGAGCGAGATAATTATATTTGCATTTCATTTCTTCGGGTGACAGAAACTACGAGGACTCACCTGTGCGAGAGAGAGAGAGAGAGAGAGAGAGAGAGAGAGAGTGTGTGTGTGTGTGTGTGTGTGAGTGTGTATGTATGTGTGTGTGTTTTCTCAAGTATGATTAATAACGACTGTCTGTTATAACAGTCTTCCCGTCGGCCGCACGATTCCCCCACTGAAAGGTATATATATATATATATATATATATTATATATATATATATATATATATATATATATATATATATATATATATATATATATATTCGCTTCACATCTCTTCTTTATTCCTATTCGTCAGCGAGGTGAGATTGACGAGATTATTATCTCGATAAGATCCGTCCGAAGATTCGATGATATTTCGGCAGGTTCCGCGGACGTCAAAAAAAATGAAATTCAATCCCCCTGGAAACGAGAGTCGAAGACGTATGAATTCCGACAACGAGAATGCCTCGCAAATGATTCATTCTGACAGAGAAGCCCGGAAGGAGACATAATTTGTTATGGAAATCCAGAACTTGAGCGACAGATATTGTTACAAAGCGGAAACTTTGAATGAATATTATTATTATTATATTACCAGGGGCGAGAGAATTGCCGTCGATGGTTACGCAAATAAGTATATACTCCGATTATGTTCCTAATTATCTCTGAAAATGTAACGACTATTTATCACGTCCTAACCAGTTTCATGTATATGCCTTTTATATCGTTTATTTTTTTATTATTTATTTTACCTACCTTGTCTTAGCAGGTACGGTTTATCTGTCTTATTTCCTGAAGTATGTCAATACATCAAACTTTATGTCACAATAGACTATGTACACCCTGATTATCTTCACTATCTTGACGCATGCGCAGAAAATGACAGAATAATGCTTGGGACTTCAAGATTAAGAACATTGAAAGAGTTAATGAAAAAATAAAAAGTTAATTCTGGAAATACTACATGAAAATTCAGTGATACATATACCAATCATGATCATTATACGTATCAAGCTTCATTTAGCTACGGAATTAGACCAAATACTCAATAATTATCAACTCAAAGGTAAAACTGTCTGTGCCAAAGACGTCAAGTCTTATGAAGGAAAC
>NC_087207.1:73872984-73885484 GCF_015104395.2 Macrobrachium nipponense
GACACTGAACAATGAAAGATAAATGCATCCATGCATACAGAAAGATCAACATCGTTGGACCCTAAAGGTGCTTCTGGCATGAAATTTCTGGGGTGTCCCGTCTTGGGACTCGATGATTACGTTACAGAAGGTGGACGATGGGAAAGATATGCTCTTCATAATCGACAAAGGATAGGCCTACGAGTCACCTTGGGTCAGGGATGGTCGTATCAAAGTATTATTCTATATACCTTGGGTTCTACGACACAAGAAAGGTTTATGATAGTGCTCGAAGCCAGGCAAGCTCTCTTATTTTTTTTTTTTTTTTGCTCTCGTCTTGTTTTTTGTTTTCCTTTGTTTATGTCTAGTCATTATAACTTTAGAGTAAGTGGTCTGTGAAATTGTGTGTACGTCTGTGTATCAATTGAAGGATTCTTAGGCCCAAGATTTTCGGTGGGACTTTTTCTTACATCGTGATCGGGTATTCCCTGTATGCTGACGTTACTTCCAACTGGAAGTTCCTCGTTGAACGAGTGATTTACATGCTCGGTAGTCACAAGTTCGATTCCCCACTCTGCTAACGTGGAATCAGAGGATTTTGTTTCTGGTGATTAGAAATTCATTTCTTGATATAATGTGGTTCGGATCCCACAACAAGTTATAGGTCTCGTTGCTAGGTAACCAATTGGTTCCTAGCCACGTAAAAATATCTAATCCTTCGGGCCAGCCCTAGGAGAGCAGTTAATCAGCTTAGTGGTCTAGTTAAACTCAGATATACTTTACTTCCAACTGGAAAGCGAATTCCCTAAGCAGATATTACGACCATGCACCTCAAAATAGGGAATCAAGTTTAAGTCTTCGTAACCTTTAATTGGCCAAATCAGTTAACAGGGAGTGATACTAAGTTACCTTTTTTACACACTATTCTACACTACTATTACATACATTACAAACTATCTTTCACAACAACCACCAAAGCTCAAAGATAAATGCGAGAAAGAGTCAGAACATATCCACAACTCTCTCTCTCTCTCTCTCTCTCTCTCTCTCTCTCTCTCTCTCTACAGAGTAGCCTAATAAATGCGCGTATTGTACAGCTGCATGAACGGAAAATGTTGATATCCATTGGTCCTCACCTGCAAATACAAATGCACCCGTGATGGCAGAATGAGGCGAGTCCAACAAAAGAATTGCGATATAGCTTGGAAATAATGTAAGAGGATCAGATATGATTTTTTGTTTCATGATTAGGAAGTTCTCGGTTACATTAGGTCACTCAAAAACAAGAAGCAAAATACATGAAAGCGCACGAAGAATGTAAAATGATTCTATACATTGCTAATAAACTTAATATACATTATATCTATATATATGTATATATAATATATTTATATATAAAATTATTATATATATATTATTATTATAATATATATATAATATATATATATATATATATATAATATATATTATGTATATAAACTTTATTAGCAGTGTAACGAATCATTTTACATTCTTAAATGATTCGATACACTGCTAATAAAGTTTGTACACATTATATATATATATATTTTATATATATATATATATATATATATATATATATATATATATATATATATATATATATAATGTTGCGGATCTCTATCTGTCTATACGTGAAAGTCCTAGACTTGTATAAAAGTGCGTAATAATTTACAATTCATTTGACATTGCTCATTTATCATATTTAAATATCTGTACCTAAGAATCACTGGATAATCTTTAAAATGAAAAAAAAAACCAATCTATGTAACAATATATCAAATTATTGTTCATTATGCTGCAACTGCAATTCCAAGGTCGCACTTATCGACAAGACGAAATTTTTATTCGTAACTTTCAGTCTTTCCTGTCTCCCTATCGGGTTTTCTGTCTCCAATATAAGTAATTGTTTTTACCTTCAATTTTATTGTCTTTACTTAAGATTAAATGGATTTAAACATCCACATCCTTCCTGTCACCTGTGCTAAAATCTGTGGTCAAATAGAGGGTTGTTTCACCAAAGAAAATCAAAATGAATACGCTAAATTTTAATAGAAATAATTTTATCGTACTGTTTAACATGCACATAAGTTATTATTTACATTTTCATTCTAATAGATAAATTATAAATATATTATTCTAAAATTCCTGTATCTTTAACTCAACGCGAAACACCTTTTTGGGACCTTTTAGGATTTCTTACCCCACCAACAAGAAAGTAGTTTTTAGGCTTACTCCCCGAGCAAGCGACTATTCTATGAGAGTTTAGCCAACTCAGCGAATGCATGCGTATCCGTTGAAATGTGAATGTAAGGATGAAATGACCCAACAAATGATTAAGGGGGACCATAGTTAGAAAACACGTCCCATGACACGCATGTATATACATACAAGAAAGTCACATTCACCTCCTCTAACAGAGTCTTTGACACTATCGCTTTTTATTTCCTACAGATGGAAATGCTGCTGTTTTGGTCGCTGTTGTTGCTGTTTTCGTTGTTGTTGTTGTTGTTGTTGTTGTAACTTTTGATGCTGTGACAGTTCTTTTCGGAGATATAGCGTGAGGTCAACACATCTGTTGCTACATCCCTCGAAGTAGAGGGAATTGTTTCAGACCTCGACAGTAAACTCCCTTTTTATTGGCACTGACTATGCGATGCGGGGGTTATCTGCCAACTGTATTGCAGAAGAAAAGGAACGGAGATTTTATCGGTAATTCGAACGATAGTGTTAGGGGAAAGAGAGAGAGAGAGAGAGAGAGAGAGAGAGAGAGAGAGAGAGAGAGAGACTCAAAAAAGCGCCATGAATAGAAGGGGGAAAGAATATACTCAGAGGGTATGAGGATCGGCGGGAAAAAAATGAAGATTGTAGGATATTGAGAAAGGGTTTCACGCGAGTGATGGAGCCAGAATAAGTATGCGATATAAAAATCTCTGCCCTGAAAGAACAGCGGCAAGAAAAATGCGAATTCATCTCGAGGGAAGGTATTATTACCTCAAAAGGATAAATTGTGTATTTAAATAAGTTGTTCGTCTTCATTTCAAAATTGTATATACTCCTCTTGCATACAAGACACCACTGGCTTTACTTCAATACATAATCATTTTTTAATTTTTTTTAGGGTTATAAATAGTGTTGAATGCTTAAAACGCTCCTTGCTTTTGTCAATAATGATCTCATGTCCATAGTAGCCCATAACCACAACCTGTTTCTCTTTCCCAAGCTCTTTCATATATAACCATTCCTTTTCAATCGTTATCCAACCCAAACGACCATTTCCTTGAGATATCCTTTCCATCATGGCCGCCCAACTCTCACTACCCGTTCCTCTTTCTTACGTTTCTTTCATTTTGATCTTGTCTTTTCCATCGTCACTTTCCAAACCTCTGTTTTACCCCTTCTTTGGTAAATGGCCCTTCCTTTCCCATCCCACCTCACTGGCAAAATCCCCATCTCTATCTACGCCACGTGAATAAACATTCCTTTTCCATCGTGGCACACGTCACCCGGTTCCTTCCCCCCATCTCGTTTCCAGTCTCGCTGGCCCGTTCCATTCCAACTGATTGTCTATTGGAATGAGAGCGTCTCTAATTCCCGAGATCGGGCGTCACCGAAGAGAGGAGGAGGACCAGGACGGGTGTCAATGAGTGTTAACAAAATTAAGGGCGATTACACATGTATGAAATGACGCGAGATTTTATTGAACGCAAACCGCTGATTGATATATATATAGTGCCTCACAGTACGAAGCTGAAGAAATAACAAGTAAAAAAATACGCCGAAGTTTTCTGTAAACCTTATAATTAAGGCAACCAAAAATAATTCTATTTCCCAGTGGTCTCGGTATTATGTTGTATGAGCCGCGGCCCATGCAACTCTAAGCCGACCGTGGTGGCCTGTCCTATAGCATTGCCAAAAGCACGATTATGGCTAAATGTAACCTTGAATAAAATCAAAACTACTGAGGTTAGAGGGCTGCAATTTGATATGTTTGATGATTAGAGGGTAGATGCTCAACATACCAATTCGCAGCCCTCGAGTCTCAGTAGTTTTAAAGAACTGGGGGTGGACAGAAAAAGTGCTGACAGACAAAGCCGGCCATCTCAATAGCTTTCTCTTGCAGAAAATAAAAACAATATACTAGCAGGACACGATGGAATGAACAGCCTAAGAACGTGATTCAATAACCAATAAAAATCAAACGACCGTCAGTAAGAATTTTGAGGCATCGAAGGAGTTTTTCTGGAGATGAGAATTGACATGATATTCTGTAATTACGTAATTAAGTAATATTAAAAAAAACAGGTTGGTTAAGTTGCTATCACATTTGTTAGTGTTTATTCTGTTTCTATCACTTCAGAACTTGAGCCTTTCAAAATTATAGTTACTTTTGTTACCAAAAGTGGAGTCACCAACGTTCAGTTGTAAAGATTTATGATTACTTCTCGAACGAGACGCTCACATTGATTGAAGATAGTATAACTTTCGTTTCTTCTCAGTTATTTATATCTGAAAGACAGTTTCCTTTTGCCATCAACGCCGTGTTGAGAAGAGTCCACGTATCTCTTTTGAATTAACGTAAGTTCTGAATATACGTATAAATGAACGAATAAACAGGAAAGGTTCCATGTACTCTTGAAATCAAAGGCAGGAATTTAATTTTTTTTAAATAATCCTATTGTCTGAGAACTTTTGGGAAATCAAAGAACGTTACACACACTCTTTAGTAATGGCTACAGTGCACCAGGGGAGTTTCACGGAGGACACTAGATGTATAAAATCACTAGACGGTAAAAAGATACATCGCCTAGAACATTCTCCCAATCGAAAAAAGGCATTCCCATTTCGTGGGAAGTTTGCGATAAGGGTTTTCTGAATATACTGTATGGAAGGAGAAACAGAAATTAAGATTTTCGCAGTCATCAGACGGTAGCCTCAAGGGAAAGGAAGAAAAGAAAATTACAAAACCACTTTGGAAAAGAAGGGTAAGAAATATAGCCTGAGAAAGTACAAAAGTAAAAGATATAAGATCAGAGTTTTCTCTCCGGGATTTAAGAAACATGAAAAGTGAAGCTTCCTCAAAATTTCAGTAAGGAAAGAACAGAAAATAATAAAACATTTTACTCTTGAGAATATATAACCCTTCGATTAAAATCACAGCGCTCTCCGTGTTTCTCTGCATAAGAAATACACCAATAAAAACTTGATTTCTTAACCATTCATTTTAGCAAAATTCTTATAGGAATAAGATATATATATTCTTCAGCACGTATTTTTGGAAAAAAAAAAGTCCGAGGTCATTGTTTGTACATATCATTAACCAATTAATTTATTTACTCCTATTATATGGTTTACCTTCATTTAAAGTCAGATTTTAATTTGTTACCTAACATGACACTGAATATGTCTCAAGTTATAAAAATCGCAGACTCCTAAACTTAAAAAAAACTATGGACAGAATTGCCTCTGGGTTAATCCCTTCCATCATAACTAGGAAATAGCAGAACCATCCCATTCTTTCGTCAACTTCCATTCCTTTTCCACCCAGCACCACCCGCCCACCCCCCCCCCCCCAACCTCCCACCCTCCTAACCCCTTCTCTCTTTTCCTCGTCTCTCAGATCCGGTCCATTTCAATTCATTGTCTACGGGAATGAGAGTGTCTCCAATTTCTGAGGACCAGCGTCACCCAAGAGATCAGGAAATGAAGGGCCCATTGGCCGTTAAGGGAACAGAGGGTAACTACTCATGCGGGAAATGAAGCAAGAATTTAGAGAACATTAATTGGTAACTAGCAGAGAGAGAGAGAGAGAGAGAGAGAGAGAGAGAGAGAGAGAGAATGTCCAGTGCCTCGGAGTGCCGCTCGTAATAAATTGCGAGGCGTAATACCGTGAATAGTAATTCATAGTGAACAAAACTTCTTTGATGATGATGAGAGAAACATTAAAACTTTCAATTATTACAAGGACAGTGTGCATCGGATGCTATTGATGACAGTTTAAAATGAGGTGTATTGGAAATCAAACTTAACAAAACATAAGAAAAAATAGAAAAATAAGCAAACATGGGCAGTATGCATCGGGAGCTACTGAATCTGTGGAGAAGACCCAGATAACAGTTTAAAATGAGATGCATTGGAAATCAAACTTAAAAAAAAAAAGTAAACTACGGGGCCCATATACTGGTATCATGATCAGCATTGTTTTTTGTTTTAAATATTCTTCTATTCATAATTCAACCTGGTACTTTAATACAGTATTCACTTTTATCCATTAAGATTTTTCCTCTTTCAAAAGATGTGTTTAGAACTCTTGTAATACCGTTTTATTTCAGGAATATTTATTGTTGAAAATTTTATATCTTTATTCTTTTTTTATAATAGTACTTATTAATATTCAGTACAGTTTTTTGTCATAATTTTGATGTTCTATTTCACCGGGTGAAATAGAAATAGGTATATGGGATAACATTGAACTGAACTTTCGAATCGAGTTCAGAAAAACTCCTTTATCGAAAAATTGCAGATGCGAAATGCTTGTATATTTTATTCTGTAAGGGAATTTTACTTAGTGTAAGTGAGAGTATGCGGTATATTTTACAATAGCAAAGGTCATGGTACATTCCTTTCCCAAATGACCTATCGGGCAATGTAACTGAGCTTCCATAGATTAGATCAGATCCGATCAGCCAATGAATACAGCAATGCCGAGAATTGTCATTTGCCGTCAACTCATAAAACTTGAATAATACTTAGTACATAAGACTAGGAGTCTCATCCCCAAATTCTCAGATAAAAAAAAAAAAAAAAAAAAAAAAAAAAAAAAACAGGGGGGTGGGGGTTGGGGGGTAACACCTGTGCCTCAATCTGACTTCCATAATAAATTACTGTTTTATGGGCACTTAGAATCTAGTGCAGGGTTATCTGAAAAGTATATATAGTAGAATAAAAAAGGAATGGAAGTTTTCCCAGCAAATCCAACGAGGGGAGATGAGAAAAAAAAAAGAGACTAAAAATTGTAGTGAGAGAAGGGGGAAGAAGATAGCCAGAAAGAATACGAGGATCGAAAAGAAATAAGATCCTGTTCTATGACTGAAAGAACTAGAAAATGTAAAAAAAAAATAAAATACAACTGATGTGAACCCCAATACTGAAAGAAAGTAGGTGTTTGAAACAGCAGGAAATTCAGCACACAAAATTCTTCATAAATCTTTTGCACAATTACAGGAGGGAGAAATTGATAGCGCCGTCATTTGTTCGTGATTTCTCTTCGATTGTTCGTACTTTTCAGCCGTTCTAGTATTTGACTTCGAATGAAATGCTGCGAGTCCTCTAGGACGGATTCATGTGACTCTCATTCGCAGATTCAGAATGCCATGAACACGAGATTGATTCGTAAATAGTCATTCTTCCATTTCCTATTCTGCCTCCCTAACTTTCCCCTGTCTCTCAGGTCCACCCCATTTCAGTTCATTGTCTAACTGGAATGAGGGTCTCTCTCTCTCTCTCTCTCTCTCTCTCTCTCTCTCTCTCTTATTGCTGAGATCGGACGTCACAGATGAGAAAGGATCTGGAGGATCATTGGCGCTGGGCGAAAAGAAGGTCCCTTTCCATGCAGGCAATGAGGCGAGATTTTAGGATACAAATCAATTACCAATAAACTGGAAATTAACAATCCAGATAACTAGAAGAACTGGCAGTTATTCAGTGCGTATGAAAAGTTCTTCTACGTTCTATTTCATAATGGCAGGGAAAAATAAATTCTAGCTGCTATATGGCATCATAATTAGAACGTAATGGAGTTCCAGTGGACAATGAAAGATAAGGTAATTTTAAAACCAAGCTATTTCGTCGTGTAAAATCAATCTGGCCGGAAAAAGGGTACTATTTAATTAGTTTTATTTCTGCGCTTTCATCCAAAGTTTGCCTACAAATTCAGGTAATATGAATAGCTGTCTGGAAGACATTAACTTTCAATTCCACAGAATTTTAGTTTTTTTTTTTTAATTAGCGATACCGCAATTGCTAACAATGACGTTAAAGAAACAATATTTTGCTGAATGTCCAGGTAGATCTTGAGTCTTTTCAGAAAAAGTTTGATTAAAAAGTACTTTTTTTTTTCACTTAATAGTCACAAAGATAGAAATTGGCTGAGTGTATTTTTTATGTTGTAGGAAGCCCACTAAAATGTGGAAAAAAATGAAAGTTTTTATTTAAGCTTTCGGAGAGTACATTCTCTCCCTCTTTCAGAAAGAGAAATAAAAGTTACAAAAACTGAAAACAACGGTTTGTAACTTATTTCTCTTTCTGAAAGAGGGAGAATGTACTCTCCGAAAGCTTAAATAAAAACTTTCAACTATTTATAAATTTTAGTGGGCTTCCTACAACATAATATTCTAGTACACGGATACAGTGTTTAACTTTGCTATACGTATTTACGCATATCGTCAATAGTGCGTTCGTTTACTTTTAGTTTCCCGAGCAAAATAGTGAAAAAAAAAAAAACGACAGGTCTTGCCAGTACATGAACTGGCCGGCCTCCAGCTATAGCCGTGTACTCTTAATTAACCTTTCTAGTGTCCAATGGCATGGAAAAAATAGCCTCGTCCTAAAATCAACACATAGAAAAGGGAAGGTAGGAATTTGAGCTTTCTCTGACCCTGAAGGTAAACAACTTAGGTTTAATGAGTTCGTGATGCAGCGATATATTCTAATTGTAATAAGTACGGCACAAGATAAAAAACTGAAAAATTTTTGTCCATTAATTGGAACGTTGGCGTTATGGAACGGGGGAAAAAAACGAGGCTTTCAAAGGTATAGATGGCAAGAGGGATAATATAACCTGAGAGAGAATGAAAATTTTAGGATATAGAGAAATAATATATTTTTAGATAGAGATGACTTCAATCTTATATTATATATATATATATATATATATATATATATATATATATATATATATATATATATAAATGACTCACAAAAATATGCAACGTGATGAATATACAAAGACAAAATCTATAAATAATAAAAGACAAAATCCAAGAAGGAGAGAGAAAGGCATGAGCGAATTAGATATTAAAGGACATTCGTAGCTCGATGTATGTATATGAATCACGGTAATATGATATGACATATACATATATATATATATATATATAATATATATATATATATATATATATCTTTAATTAACCTATTTATTGTAACATCTCAGTTCCACAATGTTTGCTTCTTTAGTTTTCTTTAAGGCGCTAATCATAATACATTAAAAAGCACTTGAAGGACGCTCAGTTAAGTGGGTTGAAAATATTATCGTGGATATCGAACTACGGAATGACCAGATACTTTTCACTAAGTGATTATTTCCTTTCCATCCAATTCCGTTAAAAGAACCGATTCCAAAACATTTTGAGGATTTGAGAATAAGGCTGTAAGCCTGATATTGAGAATCAGATTGGCAGGTTGAGATAGGTGAATGAGACAGCAAAATAATTACTACGAGAGTCCTTTACGCATAAGATAATGTGATCAAAGGGAGATCGAGCTTCCTTGAACGTGTCCTTCGTACTATTCCGGGAGGCATCTTCCCGAAGTGTAACCGAGTACCGGGTCTTCCCTTAAAAAACTTGACGCCATATCTTGAAATCTAACTATAGAATATTCATGAGAATAACCTCATTATGTTTCCCACACCCAAATAACGGAGAGATTGTGCTTTGAAACTAACTCAACCTAACCTAACATAACCCAACCTAATCTAACCTATCCTAGGGGCATGGTAAAAAAACCTGGGAAGGTGCAATACTAGTAAACATCTCGGGAATTTGCGTCGGGAGAAGAGTCGATGATGGCGTTGACTTGGCTCTTATGGGAGCCATAATAATTAGAAGGCCCTTGCCTCCTTGGTTGACAACTGCTAGACAGCAGGTTAGATAAGAGTGGAGATTTGCGGAAGCGAAAGCACGACACACACATGACTGGTTGACTTTCACTTAGACACAGCTTAGGAAGCAACGGCGTTGATGAATTATTGGCCCATTGATAGAAAAGAGATAAATATGCAAAATAATGATATTTAATGATTAAAACTGAGTGAAATAGGCCTCTACTGCAAGGAATTTTATCTCCTTCAAGATTCTTGTTTATCATTATCATCTTGACTCCTGACAAAGATATTTGGTCTTAATTTCCCAATGAGACACTAAACCACGGCAGACAACTGTTTCTAATGTAACTGGCATCTTACATCAACGACATCTAACAATCTTAATTAAGCATCTTCCCGTTGTTTAACAGCAAAATGAGACCAGGGTTACTTTGGCCGTATTCCACGTCAGGAAATTATCTTCCAAACTAAGGTAAACCCAGAGATTTATAAACAAAACACACCAAGTGAGTTTTATTCATTGTATATTGAGAATGATAGTTTGGAAGATAATTTCCTGAAGTAGAATACACACACACACATACATATATATATATATATATGATATATATATATATATATCATATATATATATATATATATATAATATATATATACATATATATATATAAATATATATACATATACATATATACATACATATAAATATAAATATATATATATATATATATATATATATAGATATATATATATATATATATATATATATATACATATATATATATATACATACATACATATATATATATATATCATATATATATATATATATATATATATATATATATATATGTATATATATATATATATATATATATATATATATATATATATATATATATATATATATATATATATATATATCACACACATTTCCACTCCAATGATCAGGATGAAATATCTATTGTCGCAAGTCAGAATTCTCATCATTTGTGTCGGAAAATAAACAAGGAAATGAGCTCTCTATACTGAAGCGCAGATTACGGTACGAAACTGCATCCAGCGTCACGTAAAAGATTTCGAAGCCCATCTCCTCGCAAAGGGGTTTAGTCTATCGCTGCAAAAAGACCCCTGGTTTCCCAAGCATTGATTCGCGACCTAGAAATGTCAAATCTATTACCTTCGCCGTGCATAATGGAAGTTCGTTCAGCTTGCGCGAAATTGCCTTTCCTGCAAAGTGGAACGGTTGTGGTAGGATGATATTCGTATAATAAACAAGGCGTGATCCGACCTCCGTCTTACTCGGGCGCGTGCTAATATCTACCGGCAAATAGCGCGCTGTATCACCAATGGAAATTAAAATAAATACGCTATATCTTATTAGAAATAATTGTTCTGTACTGTTTAACATGCACATTATATATTTTTTTACATTTTCATTATTTTCATTCTAGCAAATAAATCATAAATATCCCACCCTAAAATTCCTTCATCTTTAAGTAAACGCGAAACATCTTTTTGAGACCTTTTCAGGCTTTTCCATGGGCTTTCCTAACCCCAACAAGACCAGCGGCAACAACAAGAACAACAACAACAAAAACAACAACAAAAAGTGTTTGTAGGCTTACTCCCCGAGCAAGAGAAAATAACTTCGGAGGTTGGGTATGTTTCCGTAGATTGAGTACTTTAGTGGAAACCTTACACCATAGTAGTTATATATTCCATTTATAAGACCATTCCGTTCCAGTTATTTCATCTTGTAGATACTGTAAACTTTTCAAGATGGCCAAATCTAGTTGATTTGTGTGGATTTCGTCGCGTAATTGTTTGACAGCAATTTATCTTTTAAGAGAAACACAAACTAGATGATCGGGTAAATGCATTATGCAAATTGGCTGACCTCATATCCTATTCCATCACAAAGTAGAAACTCCCCATGGCATATGATAAGCGTTACAGTTTATGCGCTTCTGTACCCTTGATGACTCTCACCAAAGCTGACTAACTATCATACATACATACATACACACACACACGCATATATATATATATATATATATATATATATATATATATATATATATATATATATATATATATATATACTCGTATATTTAATACACACATCAAATCTCATTCGCATAGTTTATCAACTCGCTCACTGAAAACATTTATGGTACACGAAATGTAATGAAAATTACAAGTCTCTCTCTCTCTCTCTCTCTCTCTGTCTCTGTCTCTTAACAGTGTAATAAAGGAAGTACGTACATTATCTGAAATTTATGATTATGAGGTGTTATAATGACGACCTTCGTCACAGTAACAACGACTGTAGTCGTCAAGTCGTACAACCAGTCCACTTAGTAAACAGCTTGGAAACTGTCATTATGCAGATATAACTTGCATCAGAAGTTCAGACTTAAACACAACTTTAAAACTCGCCTTCTATTCATCACATCAAGAAATCATTTAAGTAAATGATTTTATTGATGTAAACATCATTTGGCCACAGTTCCAGTGACTCAGCAACTCAGTAAAAACAATTTCGCTGCAATCACCGGCACCCTGCATCCATTACTGATCAATTGAATAACCCAAATTGACATTGAAGCTC
>NC_087207.1:73890484-73900484 GCF_015104395.2 Macrobrachium nipponense
GTTATGCCGCTTCAGTATTAATTAATTATTCATTATGCTGCTTATTTCTATTTATTATTATATTTAAAGATTGTTATTGCCCTTATACAGCCTATTTTGTGATTATTCTTTTTTATTGTTTAGATTGTGATTTTTCATGGCTTTGTTATTGAAGGGTGGATTTTATTGTTCTTCGACTGGTTTTAAATATTATTATTGTTAGTTTTATAGTTTTTTGTTTTGCCACCCAGAACCTTGACTCACTTGTACATTTTGTATATAATAAATTAATTTTAAAGGTAACTTTTTAGTTTTGTTATGCTCCTCCCTCCTTTGTTTGTCACCTGTCGTCAGTCATTACAGCCCAATTGCTTATTATTTTAAGAACCTGTCGATCTCGAGAGTCGAGATCGTAATAATATATATATATATATATATATATATATATATATATATATATATATATATATATATATATATATATATATATTATACAATGATTACCGGTTACAGATTATGGTAAATCATCAACGCATTAGGATTCCCAGTATATCTCGCTATCACACTACTTTATAGACCTCCCTTGATTCATTTTTTTTATTTTTATCTTATCATGCTCTGTACCAACAAATTGTTACCTAATTAGTAAAAGCGTTGATGTGCTTCACGATATTCGGGATCAAAAATATTAATTATCTGATCGTGTTTTTTTTTCTAGGAAAGTATCTTTAATGACCCCATTCTCAAAAACTCATTCCCATTGGTTGTTTAAAACGCTTGCAACAACGGGATCTCTAATTACGTTATCCTGAGAACCTTTTTCCTTTCCAATTTCCAGCGCCAGAAACATCTTTTGCATAATCCCGAGAGTTATACAGCGCGCGACTACCTGTTTTTAAGTTAAAGTAGATTTTGCAGGTAGATTGCCCCTCAGTTCTTTTTTTTTTTTTATTTTCCTAGTTATTAAGATTACACTCACTTGAACTAAATATATCACTTAATCTGAGAGTAAGCCTACAATCTACTTTGTTGCTGTTCTTGCTGCGGTGGGGGGTTGGTGGTAGAAAAGCCCTATGGAAAAGACTAAAAAGGTCTGAAAAAGTTGTTTCGTGTTGAGTTAAAGCTACAGGAATTTTAGGATAATATATATGTATATGATTTGTAAAAATGTTCTGTTACAACAGAATTCCATCCTTTTATCAGATGTATATGATTTGTTTCTTAGAATGAAAATGCAAAAAAATAAATAATGTGCATGGTTCACAGTAAAGATAAATTATTTCATACTATTCATTTTAATTTTCGTTGGTGAAACGAGGATCTATTTGACCGTAGATTTTAGCACTTTTTAAACTTCGCACGTATCCCGAGTAAACTGGAAGTAAAATCATTCATTTTTTTTTCTTTTTTTTTTGGTTACTAAGATTAAACTCACTTTAACTTAATACTTTTTTTTTTTGCCAAAAAAATTATGTTAAAAGATTCATAATTCTCTATGTGGTCTTTTAGAAAGCAAGAAAAAGATGACCTTCCATGTGAATAACATTGAGAGTCGATTTCACAAAAGTGAATTTGCAAGAAATGAAGTCATTTAGGCTTGGAGGTTTTTAGAATGATTTATATTGTCATTAGAAATTATCAGTATGGTCATTTTTCTTAAGTTATAGCATATCGGTAGCACTAGATATTACCAGACTGGTAACCCTACAAGCACAAAATTAAAGCATCATACGTTTGCACCGCTATTCGCCTTCCAAAAATTTGATCCATCAAGGAAAAACTCAGAAACAATGAAAGAATTTGACAAGCTTGGAAAGACAAGCTGTCCCCGTTTACATAAGGATGAAAAGTCGTGGAAGGGAAGCCTCTATCAACTTATCTGACAAACTCATATACATAAATGTAATAAAAAAAATAAAGTTAGCGATAATAGAAAAAATGACCAATCTGTGTTTATTCAGTGTTTTCAAATAAATGATGACCTTCTGGTTAGCATTTAACATCCTCATATACCGAATCAACAGGCAGAGTCCATTGCGATAAAAAAAAAACAAATCATAAAAGCAATGCTAACAAATTAAAACACGTATTTCAGTATTTTCAAAGGTCAGCTTTTCACATGGTTATGCAAACTAATCTTCTGATTGCCTAAGAACTGATCCACACACCTTCATCTCACCCAGCCAGCTCACAACAAACTTCTTACAAGAAACACCTCATACATCTTTTGAACATATATTTTCATTCATATTATTGCTATGTTAAATGCATCATTATTAATATAATGCATTACAATGTCAGCATTTCAGCCGTATGTACCATAGCTTCAGTTGTGTCTTGTTTATCGATTTATATGTATCTTTCCATCCGTCAACAAGCACAAACGATTGTATTGCGACCTCTGTTTGGTTCGCCTTGTGTCAGGCACTACGTTTCCGCTCGCAAGAGCTACTGACCTTCCTATTTGTTGTCCGAATAAATAAGGAGGCTTGTAGGCGCTACAGCAGCAAAAACTCTCTTGCGTCGTAATGTTATGACGAGGATACTTCGTGGTAGGTTCGAAACCTACCCTATCATCCAAGTTGGGTCAAATGATGGCTACGTGCCAAATTTCGTCTAGATCCGACAAGCGGTTTGGACTTCTATAGCGCGCAAACATACAAACATTCATTTTTACATATATGATTCAAGATGCTTAATCCCTTTCTATCTCAGTGGCACAAAGTATTTGCTGGCATGTACGCTTTCGAATACGAGTATGACACTTGTTTTTAACTGATACATAAGAAGTACATCTATACCTGAAGGTTATCCACTGACTATCTAAGAATCATAAACACAGGTGCTTGTGAATTTATTTCAGTAATAACACAACCGGTAGAAAAGACCGCCACTTTGAATGGCGTAAAATGCAAATGGAAACGTGATAGAAAACGAAATTGATCAAGCTTTTGTGAAATAATTTTACCAAAATGTATGAAGTAAAACTAAAATTCCATTTCAGTATAGAAAACCACAGCCGAAAGCTCATTATCCGAATGTAGTTAATTAATGTTACTCCCACACCCGAATGTCTAATTACTTCATGGCGAAAACGTATAGCTTTTTTTATTACTTATTTCGATAACCAGAAAGAAAATCGTCCATTCCTGGAAAGCATTATTCCAATTATTCCTATTATTCTTTGTTTTTCACAAACCGACACAGGTGTCACTAATTATCTCATCGATATACTGACTCGCCCTTTTTATTCCCCTTTTAAATTCTTGATTTTGAAAACGCAATGCCATTAACTTATCTATTAAATGCCATATTAGGGTCCCTTAGTCATTCAATCTGAAAACACTTTATCTTTCACTTTAGATTTCTCAGCTTATCATTCCTATCATATTACGGTATCCCATAATTAAATTCCTATTAACGAGGACCAATAACCTCACGCTGCATCTGCATAAACCATTCAGTTCGCCCTTTTCATTTTGTAATGAATGCCCACACCCCGATTCAAACCAAGAACTAATCCCCTCACTCTGAAAAACAATGCGTGATCCGACCTCCAGCTTACTCAAGGTTCATGTTAAAATCTATGGCCAAATAGCGCATTGTTTCTCCAACAAAGATTTTAATAAATTCATTATATTTTAATAGAAAAAATCGTTCTGTAATGTTTAACATGGAAATCATTCGTTTTTAAATTTATTTCATTATAATGAGTAAATCATAAATATCCTATCCTAAAATTCCTGTAACTCAAAGCGAAACACCTTTTTTTAGAGCTTTTTACGCTCTCCACGGGGCCTTCCTATCCCCCCAAACAAGAACAACAACAACAACATTAACAAAGTAGGGCCTTCCTATCCCCCCCAACAAGAACAACAAGAACAACAAAAACATTAACAAAGTAGGGCCTTCATATCCCCCCAACAAGAACAACAACAACAACATTAACAAAGTAGTTTGTAGGCTTACTACCCGAAAAAAAGACTCGCTTAGATTGCCATCTAGTTTTATTCAGAAGCCTCTGAACCATTTCTGCCAGAATCCGTACCAATGGAATAGTCACGCATTCCCGTCGTCTGGTGACAATCGATGCCTTCACACCGGCACATGACGGTGAAAGCGACCAGACCAACTGACGCGTCCAAAACAGCCCAAGAATGAAATCTATAATTAGAAATGACAGGCGGTCGTCGAGGCGAACAAGTCACTACTACGGCCAGACGATGCGGGATATGGCTTATATACCACGGCATCCGAAACCGCCCGCGTAGGATGCACCAAATTTAACGGGGGATACATTTCGCTGCAACAGAATCATCAGGATTAACGGAGCCTCAAATTCATAACGAACAGGAGGCATCTTGCACGATGAAGAAAATTGATAATAACAGACTGTGGTCATTAGTTATATACTGTAAGTTTTTTTTAACGTAGAATATATGTTTAATAAGATATCTAATAGATAAATATCTTTTTAAGGATGTATCAAGCATATCCATATCTTCGTGTCCCAGTAAGACATTCATATTTACGATATTGTACTCACGCATTCCTCATTCAGTAAGTGATATAGGAAAAGTGTAAAATTTTACGAATTTCCTTTTGTGAAATACGCATCCGTGCTTAAACACACACACACCACACACACACACACACACACACACACATATGTATATATATATATATATATATATATATATATAATATATATATATATATATATATATATATCTCAAAGGGACGGTAGTGAATTGCTATTCTCAGCTCTTTCCGGTTAGAGACAAGCACTGGATTCCTCGAAGATGCTGAAACGAAAAAACAGACAGGATAGATTACCAATGCACTTTGAGGTCGATGACGCCTCGAAGATCACGGACTTCGGGCATGGAGCACCCGTGTTTATTGTGTGCAACATAGGGTGTGTCTGTGTGTGTTTATTGTGTGCAACATAGGGTGTGTCTGTGTGTGTTCGTAACGAACAGTATATGACATTTATTATGGGGGGATAAGTGCTAAGAGAGGACTCACTGATTGGTTGTGGCACAGTGTGGAACACGCCTGGAAGAGGTGTTGCAGAACCATCAAATAAGGTAACATAAGAAAGAACTTTGAAAAAGTTAACCTTTGAAGTGACAATTATTGTGTCTGGAGAAAGAGAAGTGTGGTGTGGTACACATTCTTTTGACTAACTTTCATGGTTAAAGCAGTGTTATAATTGTGGTCTCTTTATTTCAGATGGATTCGAAGTCACCATATAGAAAAATGGATTCTCTAAGTCTTCTATTGACATAATGAGATAAGAGAGGGTACTTACTCTAATATGATTTTGAGAGGAAAACGACAGTTTAACGTTTTTTGGGGGTCAGAGTTAATTCATTATATTCCATTTTATTAACTGATTTTATTCCATTTTAATGTTAGCTAATTTGGGAAATAGAAAGTATATTTTTGTAACTACGGGAGCTTATTTGCCTAGCTTGCTTTTTCAACCAACTCCCCAGAATGTTCTGCAACGGAACACGGGTAGGTTTAGTTGCCAGTAGCAGTTTATTTCATTTGGTTTAAACGAGTGTCATTTGACCCTAAAAACCCGTTCAATATATATATATATATATATATATATATATATATATATATATATAATTGTTCAGGTACCTTGAATGGCAAGGTCGTACCTGAAAGTCCGTTGGAAATGTGTCAGGGTTTTCATATCCCATAGCGATTAAATAGACACCCACAGCTATGTTCTGACTACGAAATAAAAAAAAGGAACTATTCTTTTAATATTTCCACTTAAACACTGATTCAATTTGAATAATCTATCTGGTGTCATCTTACAAGCGTATCTGCTCGCTCTCGATTTAGCTCATTATAAAAATTACATCCAGCGTTCAAGTTATTAACGAACTGACAACTTTGTTCCATTTAATGTAAAACAACGAGTATAATGTATATCATTAAAAGACTGCTTAATTAATCATCCCACTCCACTAATTATCGAGATATTTTCTTTAGATCTATTAATAATACAATATAATCAACGTATTTGCTAATTATTAACCAATTTCCCCAATGACTGCTGTATGCATTACGTTATGGAGTTTGTCCAAGTTACTCGTGTCGAAATCTTGACTGTTGCCGTTACCAGAACACAATACCAGCAGGTATCATAACTCTGGTTAAACCCATATGATATCCTATACCCCTAACACCCACTTGTCCGGCCTATGAGGGCGCCCCTACCCCGGGGACTTCCACCCTCATATCTGATATCAGTTACTCATTCATGACTTTGACACTGACACTGAGTGGATACAAGTCGATTCTGTCTCGTATTATTATTGTTTTTTTTTACTTTTCTTTTGTTTTTTGCGCTCTGAACAATTACTGTCTTATATTGATGAAATCGTAATTCGTTTAGTTTTTCCGTAGGCGTGAATTCTGTTTTTTTGATGGGATTTATTGAATATTGATGGTTGCGTGTATGTATGTATGTATGCATATATAAAGTGTGTGTGTATGTATGATAGTATATATTTATATATATAAATATATATATATATAAATATATATATATATATATATATATATATATATATATATATGTATATATATATATATATATATATATATATATATATATATATATTATATATATATATATATATATATATATATATGCCAAGATAGAAGTCTACTCACGTTACGCATATCATCAGAATAATGAAAACAATAATCCATATAAAAAAAGTGAAAATAAATAGTGGAAATGACAACCACGAGTACAATAAGAGGGATGGAAAGAGCCAAAGGTGAAGACAGGATTAATATTTCCATAAAGATGAGGTGACCTTTAACTTTAACTTGATCTTTTTACTCTTCTTGTTTATTCCCTATGGATTTTCCATCGCCTCTTTAAAGCTGCAAATCTCAGAAAATATGCGCCTAAGCTCTGCCAAAGGATATTTATTCAATCGCCTGTTTTGAGTGAAGAAGCTGTTTCCCTTAATAGGTATTTCTTCCTCGAAAGGAGACCATAGCAATGAGTCTCTCGATGATATTTCCATTGCTGAATTCTGGAAGAATCCCTTTCCCCCAAAAAATCCATAGTATATGCTTCATAAGCCAACACAGACGCCTCATCAGTAAGGCGTCTAACACCCTTTACCATGTGCGTGTACCCCTTTCCCGTACGCACTGAATTTTATGGTCCTCCTTAACAAATAAATATATCAGATCAAACGAAGAAAATTATTTTTTCCCTATATAAGGCCGAAAAAAAAATAAAGAATTGTTTATGGCTAGTTATTCACTCTTTTCTCCATATAATTCGATTTTCGCTTACAAACTATTTTGTTATTGCTGTTCTTGTTGTAGGGGGGGGGGGGGGGAGCAGAGGAGCTAGGAAGGCCTTATGAAAATGCCTAAAAAAGTCTGAAAATGTGTTTCGCGTCGAGCTAAAGATACAGGAATTTCAGGGTAGGATATCTATGATTTATCTATTACAATGAAAATGTAAAAAAAATAAATAATGTGTATGTTAAACAATACAGAACAATTATTTTCATAAAATGTAGCGTATTTATCTTAATTTTCGTGAGTAAAGGAACGCTCTATTTGACAGTAGATTTAAGGACGCGTCGAGCAAGCTTTTGGAGGTCTGAACAGGCCTTGCTAGTTTCACAACAAAATTTCCTTCGAATCTCGGCAAAACGAGTTCGAATAAAAATACATCACCCTGAAACACTTACTGTTCAACAAATTTCCCCCTAATTAAGATTTCTGTCCCCAAACTTGAAAATGTTTTACCATTACTTTAAGAAACTTTCCCCATTTCATCGATCTGGACTTACCGTTAATTTTTTTTTCTCTCTCTCTCTCTTTCTCTCCCTGGTGCGTGTGTGTGTTTTTTTTTCCCCTCTAAAGGTTCTCCGGTACAGAAACGCTAAGAGATTTTGTTCAGTTAATTATCCCGGTAGTGTGTTGTACAAAGGATTTGGGTCTATCGATTGGTTCCCCCGAGATCCTTAAAGTCGAGGTTGGTATGATACGGGCCTTCATTTTCGCCCTTAAGGGAAAGGAAAATCTTGCCAGTATCAACTCCCGGAGTATATACGTCAAACGAAAGTAGGTACAAAACAAGGAAAGTTATTACAATTGTAGCCAATCCATTCTCCCCCCTAAATGAGAGAGAGAGAGAGAGAGAGAGAGAGAGAGAGAGAGAGAGAGAGAGAGAGTTTGCTTTTGAATAAGGGCTCTCAAAGCAACAATCCTGCATTCCTTGCCTTCAAGCTTTCCACGGAGACGCGTAAACATGAAAACCCACGAGTGTCGGATTTGTTTTCGTCTTTCTCCGGCCGTGTGTCTTTTTCTCGTCTGAATTGCGGAAAAGAATGTTGTTTGTTTGATGTTTCTTAGTGGTACTCCTTGTCAGAGGAAAATATAGCTGTATAATGAAGTATGCAAATATATTTATCTTTTTTTTTTTGGCTTCATTGTTGGCAATGTAAAATGTATGAAAAATACTGATGTTTTTGTAATAGGTAATTTGAATTTATTATCCTCATTTTTTTGGGGGTACTATTATTTAATAGTGAATGGTTTCCAAACACAAACACACACACACACACACACACCTTTAATATAGCACGCTAAATTGTACTGCCTTAAGCTTTCATTTTCAGCAGTTAGTTTTTCGCGTCTTTTTGTTTCTATGAGGGCGCAGGCATGATTTAAATGCATACACAGTGGTGTGTGCTGGCACCAGCAATTTCGAGGGCTGGGTTTATATTACATAAGGTTGCCTATGCATACAAACTGCTCTGCATTTGCCTTCTACATAATATCTTGGTACAGATAAACCATCGAGTGCAATGGAGTGGAAGGTTGCCTAGGAAAAGTTTCCGGAAATAAGCGTTTTATCAAAGTGAGTTTCCTGGTATCTCAAGCATTATTGTGACTCAGACCTCATCACGGTGCCACTAGGAATTTCCTAAGGTTTGATTTAGAATTTGTTATGTATTGATTTGGGATAAAGTTACTAACCCCATGACAATGCCCACGTGGTTGGTAACGGAATCACATGTGACAATAAAGTCTTGCATTCACTGGTAACCAGGCATTAAAATTCAACTTTATGGTAACGGAATCTTATGCGGCAATAAAACTGTGCATACACTGGTAACATATGGTGAATTGTATTGTTTGCATATATTATTATTATTAGGGAAAAACTCTCTATCACGAGAGTATATATAATGTTCTAAAGGGTCCACAATAATACAAAGTGTAAAAAGTCCGTGTATAATTTTGAAGACTTTACAGAAAGCTTTCGAACCCTTCCCTGGGTTCATCTTCAGCCCAAATGAACAATAAGTTACAACAAGTACAGAGGTAAATTTAAAAAACAAGAGTCGTTGAAGATCGTTGACAACGGCCGTGAGCTCGTTAATGGGCCAGGTGATGAAGAAAGAGGGTAGTTAACAACAACTAGGTGATACCCTCTCCCCTATCAATCCTTCTGGCTGCAATTCTGTTGGATCTACGTAGAGGTTGTTGCAACATTACATGAAGTCCTTCATCCAAGGGCGTAGATTGGGCACCGTTATCAGACTCCCCCGGGGCAGCGGTTACCTGGACTGGAAGAGGCAAGGCAGAGGCAGCATCAGGAGAGGGAAAAACAGAGCCTGTCCTACAGTTAAAATCTTTTAAAAACATACTAGTAATATAAAAATTAACAAATAGGTCTTCGTTGACAAAAGACTTGTTTCCTTTGAATGATTCTCCTAAACTCATAGCAGCTCCCTCGACTAATCGTTTGACATAGATGAACCCAGGGAAGGGTTCGAAAGCTTTCTGTAAAGTCTTCAAAATTATACACGGACTTTTTACACTTTGTATTATTGTGGACCCTTTAGAACATATTATTATTATTATCATTGTGGGGGCTGAAAATCTTTCAGAAAGAGGGTATACTAAATTAATTTCAACAATGAATGATAATTTTAGCATATTTGAACAC
>NC_087207.1:73902984-73915484 GCF_015104395.2 Macrobrachium nipponense
AAGAATGGTGACAACGCCCGAAAAAAGATCCTGTATGCCAAGATCAAGAACAGCGTTCTCTTTATTAGTGACTCATGTGTATTACCTTCATTAATATCTCAGTGGGTTACGTGAGACATGAGAACAATGGCCTGACGCATGAGAGAAAAATGGAGAACTGACTTGCTCTCCAAATTCAGACAGAAATATGTTTTAGGAACAAATGCTCTCATTGAAACCCGGTAAAACAAAAGGTTACCTATGATCCGTCAGCAAAAGGCGAACGCCAATTCATAGCAGAACAACTGAACAAAGAACTATTGTTGATAAACAAGAAGGCGTTCTTTATGAATAAACCTGTGTATCATGAAGAATAAAAAGAACTAAAGAGTGCATGATTCTCTGGTAATGAATTGAAAGTGAAGTTTGGTTTTTGTGATAGGTAAAAATGAAAATGAGCACATGAAGAGCATGAGTGTTATTGAAATGCTGGAGTCACTTTTGGGATGAGTATAAAATTGAAAATGAATAAATTCGAAGCATGAGGATTACTGAGCCTCCTGCGAGGGAAGAACGGATCACCGAGTCCAGATTAAGCAGAATTTCCACGAACATCCAACGCCTGAACTTGAGACACAGAGTCTGCGTCATTAGTCAAAAAGGGACGACGAAAATGCGTCGCAGTGTGATCCGGCTCCTTGAAGCTTTTTGAAGAAGCCGTGTGATGTGAGCTTCGACGCTAAAACTGAAGCGGACATAACAGCCTGTGCCTTCATAAAAAGGATGATTAGAATGTCTTAATGAAAACCGACTTGTACAAATGTTGCTCATTGGAGGAGTACAGAATGATTAGACGACAATGTTTCTTATCAAGTTGATTTCCCTAATATTTTGGAAATGCGTGGCAATGAAATATCAAATGTTTAAATTATATATATATATATATATATATATATATATATATATATATATATATATATATATGTGTGTGTGTGTATGTGTGTGTGTGTGTGTGGTATATATATATTATATATATATATATATATATATATTATATATATATATATATATATATACTATACATATATATATATCTTGTGTGTGTGTGGCAACATACTAATATATAAGCATTTATATGTTATGGCAAGTAATAGTATAATGGAACCCAATGGAACCAGAATGAAATCATAACAAACCACAGGTTAACTATAGAGACATGATATCCTGACTAGTGGTTTTAGATTAACACTTCCTGGTCTGTACCGAGACTATGCCACAATTTATTTTAGCGATACGGAACGCATAAAAATAAAAAATAAAAAGAGATAAAGGAAAGTCTGAAGGGCGTGTTCCTGGATCTCCACATTGTTGTCTAATTTCTGAAGGGCGTGTTTCTGGATCTCCACATTGCCGTCATAATTAGCCAAATAGACTTTCACGTTCGCAGCCATTGCTATGACTTTGCCGAGGGTTTAATTTCCTTATTAGGAAACGTTCCCTGAAGCATGGGAACTGGAGGTAATCGCAGCAATGAAGGCGTCGTAACGTATGATATTTACCCGGAGGAAACAAAACGTGAAATTGAAACCTGGCAATGAAGAGTGAACGCGACCTGCATCGTGAGAGAGATAGAGATGCCAGATGCCTCCAGTGATCTCGACGATGAGGTTGCTGGTGGTTGCCGATTAGCTCAGCTTCCTGTTACGCAGGTCGGCTCATTATCATCCTTCTTGCATCCATTTCCACTTCACTTTTCAGTTCGTCAGTTTGTCTCTATGTTAAAGCAGATATTCTACTTCGTTTGTGTTTGTTGCAGGAGTAAAATAAGCGGTTGCTCAATGGTATCACTGGCGTAGCATAAAGTCACTGGTTCAGGCCCCAATGCGCCCCAAATGAAACATGGGTGAGTTCTTGATCTGTGGATCCCTTGGATCAGAAAATGCTATCTTTATGACAGAAAACATTGTTTACTTAAGCCCAAAAGTAATTTTGCTCTACCTGGGGTCATGAAGTATATATACACTAGCCTTGGCACATTACAGGATTAAGTTTCCAAATCAACATGGTATATGCATTGAAGCTCCATATCTGTAATAATTCCTGTAACAATGTTGATTTAACTACATATGGCTGTAGTAGTAGTTATAGTCAGATTAGGTCAGCCTTCTGCTGGCACGGGCTCTTGCTTTTCAGCAGCCCGTAATTACTGTAGTTGAAAAACCGGGGGAAATGTTACGAGAATTGATATGATTAATGAAAGTAAGCTGAAAGTTAAACCAATTAAAAATAAAGTTAAGGAATGTGTTCACAAGAAAATGGATGTAATAATAATATTGAATTACACGTAGCATAATTAAGCAAGTGCAACACTCGGCAATGCTAGGTCGTTTCTCCCACACAATTACTGTTCATATCTCTTCATATCTGTAGTTAAGTTATTCTTTTCAAATCGATTCTTAATTCGATAAAAGATGGTTTAGACATGCTCTATATTTCAACTGAAATAATTATTTGAGGAGTAAATTTTTCAATTGGACTCAAATGAATAAACACAAAACCCGATGTAACATAAGATATATTGGAGCTCAAACTGTTTTTCATAAACAATCACTTTCTAAGTAACTTGGGCTTTTGAAAGAAAGGTGGGTGACAAACACAACTTTGATATACTATCAGGAAATGATATTTAGTATACGACAGGGCAAATTTTCAAGAAAGACATATTCCTTTTATTGCATAGGAAAAATCAAAACTGAATTGGTTTTTAACTTGTGCGTTTATTCATATATTTTTGCGTGTACCCTAATGTCTTTCTCTAACAGTTTCGTCATTTTTGTAATGCGATCATTTAAAGTGGAGGAAAATCAATGTTTTAGTAATCTGAACTATCAACAGGGACATGCACGACGGGAAATTCCCTCGTTCAAGTCCATTATTTTCGAAGTATACGCGTTTTAAATGTGTTCGAATCAATGGAGTTCTTCATATTATTCCTTTCATGTCCACCATTTATTTTCAGAAGGTGTTTTGACTGAAATATTTGCTTCATCTGAACTGCACAAAGAGCGCTTCGAAAAGAACACTCTCATGTTTATCACTCTGCCAGGTTTGTAAGAGTTCGTGTGATGCTGAGTTCTCACTTTTCACTTTTTTTTTTTTTTGACACGTTTCTTGTATTTCCTTTATTTTCTATTTATCTGTGTTTACCGGGTCGTTTCCCGCTTTCCGAGTTGTTAGCCTTTGAATGCTTCGCGTGTTTTTCTTTGTTTTATTTGTTTATTCAGGCACTCTATACACGCTCCCTGCTTGCGAGATTTCTTCGTTTTTCATTTGGTTTTCTTATCCAACAATTATTTTTCCTTGACGTTTAAATCTTGAATGCAATAAGTCTGTGTGTCTGTCTCTGTCTTATTTGTTTATTCAGGCACTCTATACATCAGCGTTTCTTAACCTGGGGTGCTTGCACCTCCAGGGGTTGCTGGGGAAGGTCACACATGTGGCGGTAAAATATCTGTGTTTCTGTAGTGAATGATTACGTTTGGACAAATGTATGTTTAAAGCATTTTTTAAATTCAATAAACTTTAACCTGATTTTCAGATGTGTTGCAGCATGGTGATAAAAAAACACTTACTGCTGATATTTTACTGAAGGAATAATTGGATGACTATATTTTGCAGAATGAACCAAAAATATGATTAAGATGTACTGCACTTGTCTTTACTTTATCCTTGTAGTAACTAGGTGTTAACCAATGGTAAGGGGTGCTGGACTGCTTAGTCCTGACCAAGATGGGTGCTGAGGTCGCAAAAGGTTAAGAAACGCTGCTACACGTGACCCCTGCCTGCGAGATTTCTTTGTTTTTCATTTCATTTTCTTATCAGTTTTTTTCCCTTTGACGTTTAAATTTTGAATGACATAAGTCTAGAACAACTAGACTACAGAAAGAGACGTCTGATATATGCAGAATAATATTAACAAGTTTTTATCAGAGTTGAATTACTGGTAACCTATAATCAATGTCCGGAAATATCTCTTCATTACAGTGCTCAGGTCATGCCCTAACTTATCTATAATTCATTTACCTTTCACTCAGGTCAAATGTGGATGAGGTAGTATGGATGGCTTCAGCCAGACCAAGAAACGAATGCAGTTCTTGCCGTCACTGAGATACATGAAACCGATGATGTAGGAAGCTACAAACATGGAATGATTCAACTTCCAGCTTACTGGGAGTGCGTGCTAAAATCTATGGTCAGAGAATGTGTTGTTTCACCAACGAAAATTAAAATAAATACACTATATTTTGTTAACAATAATTCTTCTGTGCTGTTTAAAACGTGCATTATCGATTTTGTACATTTTCATTCTAATAAATAAAAAATCAATATATTATCCTAAAAATACTGTATCTTGAACTCAACGCGAAACACCTTTTTCAGACCTTTTTAGACATTTCCATAGGGCTTCCTTACAGCCACAACAACAACATCAACAACAACAACAACAATAAAGTAGTTTTTAGGCTTACTCCCCGAGTAAGCAAAAAATAAATCCAAAGATGAATGACCTAAAGGAAACGATCTACATTCACTATTTATTCTTCATAAAACGTACACTTTCAATTATTTTCCTCACTTCGCCGCTGAGAAACTCGGGACAAAATTGACAACGAACGCGGAAATACCTCAGCTGCTTGGTTGCTCAGAGTCTACTGGTCTACATCAGGCTTCTACAGAAATCCTCCTCCAGCATCTTCCCACGCTTGCCTTTGGGCATCGGTCCCTGATGGCACAAAACTTGCCTTAATCTTATTGCAACAGGGGGAAATCATGCAAACAGAGGCAGGGCGCAACAGTTCTTCAGAAGTAAGCCGTTCGACCAGAAATGAATTGATTAGCGTTCTGTTTCCTTTCCTGTCATAATCCCGTTGCAACAGCACCTCAATCCTGTATTCTCTATTCTTCCTCGAGTGCGCTTTGCAAGCTCTGTGATAAAGGCGAAGAGGTCAATTGTTGCAGAGGTTCAGAGGAGGATTATCAATTGACTCTCAGATTATTTTGATTGAATTACAATGGCGTCTAACTTACCTTTGATTCGGTGATAATTTGCCTGTGAACAGATTCACCGAACTTAACATGACCTTTTCTGCTTTTCTGGCTGTTGTTTTATCATGCTACACTTTCTAACGATCACCTTTAATTCGTAGCTTGTTCTTGAATCACTGGCGACTTTGAATGAACTGCAGAGATGATGAGTAATTCGCTTCCATATGTTTAAAGTAGAAAATACTTGCTTTTGTTGTTCTTGGAACAGCATGCTTTTTTTGGAGTATGAAGGCAATCTATTATTCCCTTACTGACTGCTTCTCTAAATACAAGACTACACGTTCAGATTTTCCTCACAATTTTGTTTTTCACATACGAATCCGGATGGCTCCGTGATTTTAATTCTCAGATTACACTAGACGTAAAATAAACAATTAATCTTCAATTATTTTTCATTTCCAAGAGTCACAGAGCGTAGAAAATAGAAAAGGGTTAAGCATTGTTTTCCATATTCCATCTTGGGTGTGTGGCTTGTCACAAGGATCATAAATGATCGAATCCGTTGCAAACTCGAGACGAGGTCGACCTCTGAAAATAATAATAATAATAATAATAATAATAATAATAATAATAATAATAATAATAATAATAATAATAATAGATAATCACTAGGTACAAGAACTTATCTATATTTTTTCTTGATTAACAAATGCATAAACAGATAAACAATTAATTAATCGTCAATATTAATCTCAGCTTTCAATCGAGAGCAAAACAGCCAGCACAAAAGAGACGATTTCGACTCTCCAAATACAAAAGAATGCAGGGAATTCCATATATCGGAAATGAATAAAATGAAATTCTGATCAAACAGATTAACCCGCGCTCCTAAATTTCACAAAGTCAATCGATTCACAAAATCTCTCAGAAAATCCATGATCAGAGTTGTTGACTTTGTGTGTATAATCAAAGGATTACCGGCGGGATGTTTTGAACCACGCGTCTGTTATATAAAGTTCTTTGAAGCCTGGCATTTTGGTAAACAATTCGTCTGTATTGGTATAATCAACGAACACAAAGGCCTTTGACAACCGTGGTGCTCCCTTTATCTCTCTGATATGTGAGCAATCACTCACACGGCGTTTCTTAACCTCGGTTTGGCCACAGGATGGAAAAATAAGCCATTTCACTGTATTCATTCAATATTGATGTCGGAATATGAGAAAATTCTGCACATGTATTGACGTATGTGGAATACCAGTCAATAAGAACATATTACATTGCCTCCACACCCAGGAAAAAGCTAGCATTTCAAAACTAGCATTTCCTGAAACGATATAAACAAGCACTTTGTACTTGTAACAAATGAATGAGGATTAGTTTACACTTTTGCCATTCATTGAAAACAGGGATTGATTCAAGAAGAGCTGTGAATTTAAGACAATCTTTGGAATGGGTATTGAAAGCGTAAAATGGAAATATAAAATAATATGTCAGAAAATGGTTAAAGTAAGAACATATTACATTGCCTCCTCACACAAGAAAAAGCTACCATTTCCTGGAACGATTTAAACAAGCACTTTGTACTTGTAAGAAATGAAAGAAGATTAGTTATCTCCTTTGCCATTCATTGAAAACGGAATCATTCAAGAAGGACTGTGAATTTAAGACATTCGTGTGAAAGGGCCTTGAATGTGTAAAATTGAAAGATAAAAAAAAGTCAGAAAATAGTTAAAGCAAGAATAATGTAGCGAAGTATAATAGAATTTTTATAAGCCGAACCGAGTCACTCAGTGAAACGTGATCTGTGCTATAGTAGATTCACATCAACCGTGTATTTGATGTCTAGGCCAGTCCCTTACGACGCTCCTGATTGGTTGTTGATAAGCCAGTCACATTAATGGAAACTCTCAGTCTCTCTCAAGAGTTCACACGGGTAGGATCTATGTTCCGCCTCTCCTGAGGGATACGTCTTTCAAAAATATCCTTCGGGAGAGGTGGATCATACATCCTACCTATGTGAACTCTCGAGAGAGACTGAGAGTTTGCAGCCCGTGACTGGCTTATCAACAGCCAATCAGGAGCGTCGTAAGGGACTGGCTTAGACATCAAATGTACGGCTGATGTGAATCTACTATAGTACTTATTAATTGTTTAAATGGAAGTTCTCGCGGCGGAAGTTCTTTGATTTAGCGAGAATAAATCTTTCTTGTCCGTCACTGCAATTGCGGCTAAGAAGAATGAATTATTTTTCTAAAGATTACTTAAAAACTATATAATCATATAGACGAATTCAGTTTCGGAAATGTAACTGTTTTCTAAAATCTGACTTTTTGTGTCCATTTTCTGTTAAAAACAAACACATCTGATATTTTGAAAAATAAATGAATATTTGATAATGAGCTTAAAAGTTATTAAGACTCCAACTCTCTTATCAACTAATGGCCTCAACATCTACTATATACTGCCTGTCCATGAACGAAACTGTAGACCTATAATACAATTACTGAAAAATAGTTGCATGCCAAGAGCAGAAATTTAGCATTTGACTACTGTAGTCAAAACATCATTTCATTGGAGTGGATTCAGTGTCGTCAGTATATCAGAAAAAAAATCCTGTCGTCTATTCTAGAGTCCTAGACCATACGGATGCATACGATTAATTTTTAATCTATCATGAAAATGAATGTGAATAATGTCTACTTTAAAGCCTAACTGCTATTCAAAACATTATTCAACGCTTGTGTTTTACTATCAGCTTCTCGTACGCTTTCAACCGTGGTTCAAACTTCTATTGCTCTCGATGCAACGACCAACACTGCAGAGCAATTTTATGAAACGACTTACACCTTAGTACTAAAAAGCCTTCCATGTTCACAGTGCTGAACAAGCGCCCCCCGATGCCAACTAAAACGTGAAGTACTTTTCACGTGTCCTTATTAATAAGGCATCCCTTAAAGCCCTATGTTGCTACTCCAGCCTCTGTGTTTGGTCTCCTCGTCTTGAAATTCCTTCACTTATTCATCGTTCTGGACGACAACAATCACGGGTCAAGTTGGAATAGGCTTATGTTTGACAACGTATACCAAGGTTTTTAATTTTCTGATAAGCATAAAGTGTATATATCAGAATTAAGAGCTTATGATTTACGTGACTACCGTGTGTGTGTGTGTGTGTGTGTGTGTGTGAGAGAGAGAGAGAGAGAGAGAGAAGAGAGAGAGAGAGAGAAATATTGTTTTGGAAGTGGAAATGAGTTTCATACCTGAAAGATTTGTAAAAATGCTGATTCTAAAATGGAAAATCTGCCCACCACTTTTGGGTAAGAAGGACCACGAACAACACTAGGATAAATTTTGGGGTTCCTTAATTTGTCCTCACCAAAAGTAGACTTACTTTGCAAAAGCACCGAGAAACGAAAATTAACGACTTCAGAGTATCAACTATTATTTAATTATATTTGCTTTATTCGTATGTAACATGACGGCATAACTACTATAAACAAATAAAAAGTATCCAGTTTCTTCTGCGCAATCGAGTTTTCTGTCCAGCGTATAATCAAGGTTACCGAAAATAAAAACGCTGGGTATGAGCTTGAAGTAACTATTTCCATACATTAATGATTACTGGATATAACCTTGAGTTACTAGAGAAATTATTCTGGGAAGCCAAACCAAAGAAAAGCTAGTTTTATTTAGCAAGGGAATGATTCAAGTTTTCGAACAGTGAACTGAAATGAAGAACGAAAGCTTACAGAATGGATGCTCCCATCTTTCAATTGTAAGAGGCTTGAATCCGGAGTGACGATTGTAAAAAAAAAAAAAAAAATAGTTAGAATCGTACATACGGAACACAATCATCTTTATACAGATTAAATGAAATGCCCCTTCTCTCTCTCTCTCTCTCTCTCTCTCGTCATCCTCTCCAGTCCTAAATCTCGGTCAATCTCCCTCTCTCTCTCTGCTCTCTCTGCCCATCCTCTCTCTCTCTCTCTGCGCAAAGTTAGAGAATATAGGTACGCCTCTATATTCCGACTGTAAGACACTTGAAGTTGGACTGACGATTCTAGGAAAAAAAAAAAAAAAGTTTCACACGTACAGAACAAAATCATCTTTATACAGAGCAAATGAAATGTCTCTCTCTCTCTCTCTCTCTCTCTCTCTCTCTGCGCACACCTTTGCCGTCCCGCCAGCAATCACGAAAAGGCAAATCCAACAAAGGGTGGCAGAGGGAAATAAAAGGACCCTCACTTTAGCATGACCCAATTCAGCGAGCGGAGAGATCGGTTCCAATTCCCCCCATTGTCGATGTGCTCACGCCGATGGCGATTGGAAAGGGGGTATTAGGTCTGGTTCAGTTCCTCCCGAACCCACTTCACCGATGTGCGCGGGGCATCCATGCGTTTGAAGTTCCCGTAAGTTCGTGGTGCTCTCTCTCTCTCCAAAGTCTTCTTCCTTTTCTTCCCTCCATCCCTCCCTCCCTCACTCACTCCCTCCCCATTTCCTAAGCCATCACTCGGGCCCAACTTCAAAAGTAATTAGGGGATATACAGACTTCACAATGCATCGCCGACAGGAATCTGAATATCGCATTTGGTCAAGACTCTCCTTCACGCTTGGGGCGAGGCTGGAAGGTGTCGAAATATGGTATCCATTAATTATGTGTGTGTATGTATGTATGTATGTACACACACATACGTTTCACTAAATTGTTCTTCGACTTTAAGAGATTATATTACAAAGAGAAATAATGGCCATATACTTCAAGAAAATAAAGCCAAGCTTAATTGCGCATTTCATTAAGAACGACATTTTCATATTACGATAATAATGATATATTTAAAAAAATAAAATAAAGATGATTAAGGATGTCAAGAAAAACTTAGCAACATAATTGCTGACCAAACATTTGTAGCTAATGTGCGCTTACTAAACGATGTTCGTCACCTTTGCCAACTAGAAAGGACAAAAATTCAATATTAACTGTATCCACCCTATTTCAATGAGAAAATAAAATTTCCTTCTAGATAAATAAAATAAAGATGATGAAGTACTTAAGGACAAAACTTCATCAAATCCGCAAAGAATGAAGCATGGGCGTGTTGAGGAAAAATGAAAAACAAGTTGATTATTACACATTCCAAAATAATGATTTCCTGCTAAGGATCCCGCGAGAATATTTTGTATAAAGAGTCAGCCTTACGTAAAGGATGGTGAAGAAAGGTCGCTTGTCGCCCAATATTTAGTTTTCCGCTGGCAATATGGAGGGCCAATTTTGACAAGCAAGGCTCCCGAGCTTTCGAGTATATACAGAACTACTTGTCTAAAAGGCCTGAGCGTTGAGTCAAATACTCATATTTCCTGTGATCATTTCGTCCGACAAATTGTGTTTGTCCTGGGAAACACACTTATCTTGAATTGAAATGTGTCATTTGGACACTTTAACATTTCAAGTAAATATTTATCTTTCAAGTTTTCATTTACCAATCTCAAGACCTCTCTTTTTCATTACTACCCGCCTTCAAAGACGATGTTTTCCATCCCAAAAGTTAAGTATATCTTAGTTTAACCAGTCCACTGAGCTGATTAACAGCTCTCCTAGGGCTGGCCCGAAGGATAGATATTTTTACGTGACTGGGGACCAGTTGGTTACCTAGCAACGGGACTTACAGATTATTGTGGGATCCGAACCACATTATATCGAGAAATGAATTTCCAATCACCAGAAATAAACTCCACTGATTCCACGTTGGCAGAGCGGGGAGTCGAACTTGGTAAACGTACTTTATATTATATGACGGGTTCCCACATAGCCTCCTCTCTCTCTCTCTCTCTCTCTCTCTCTCTCTCTCTCTCTCTCTCTCTTAGGAAAGAGTGGCGTATTAAATTAAAACACCACAAATATCAATATCGTCCCCTGACCAACTAAACGGTACCATGTCATGTGAAATCTTCCTAAGATGTTTTATACAGTAACAACAGATTATAATATATTTATGTGAGGATTCCCGTTCCGTCTGCCTTTGCTGGCAAATGAGAGATTAGTTAAATTACTTTTTTATGAGGTCATTCAGCACTGAACCGGAAATAGACAGTGAAAAAGGCTTGAAAGATGCAGCAGGAGAGAAACCTCGCAGTTGCACTGGGAATCAATTGTTAGGAGAGGGTGGACAGTAAGATGGAGGAAAGCGAATATGAATGGAGGTACAGCAAAAAGAAATAAAAGCGGGGTTTGAAGCTTGACAAACTCTTTGCTTTACAAATACACAGACATACAGACATCCTTACAAGCATCTTTTTAGAGACTATATGTAAGTGATTTTTCAGATTAAAGTCCTAAACAAAAAATTGTAGTTGTTAACTCATCGTTTGCTTTCAAGAAGGTGAAAAAATTAACAGGACTCAGGCAATGTGCTTTGAAGGGCTCCGCTGTAAAGAATCAGAATCAGAGGATATTTTAGATCAAAATTAACGGTATCTGTCAATATGTATATATACCTATATAGCTTTGTGTTTACACACACACACACACACACACTATAAATATGTATATAACATATATATATAATATATATATATATAATATATTTATATATTTATAATCTATATAATATATATATATATATTTATATATATATATTATAAAAAGAAATTATTATATATAAAATAATATATATAAAATCTATATATGTATATATATATAACACATATATATAGATATAGCATATATATATATATATATATATATATATAAATATATATATATATGTATATATATATATAATATATATATATATATTATATATATATACCAGATATGTATATATTATACTATTGTTATATATAATATTATATATATAATAGATTATATATAATATATATATATACATATATAGATATATAAGAGGCCAATTTGGCTGGAAGGAAAGAGGAGTATCATATATATATATATATAGATATATATATATATATATATATATATATATAAGATATATATAATGTATATATATGTATCTATATACATATACATACACTATATATATATATATATATATAATATATATAATATAGATAATATATATATATCTAGATATATAGATATATATAGATAAAGATAGATATATATTGTAATATTATAATAATTAATAGTATACTATATATATAGAATACAATATATGTATATATATATATGTGTGTGTGTGTGTGTGTGTGTGTGTGTGTGTGTGTGTGTGTGTGTGTAAACACAAAGCTAGATAGGTATATATACATATTGACAGATACTGTTCATTTTTATCTAAAAATCTCCGTATCCTCTTATTCTGATTCTTTACAGCGTAGCCCTTCAAGGCATATTGCCTGAGTCCTGTTAATATATATATATATATATATATAGATATATATATATATATATATATATATATAAATATATATACTATACTATATAACATATATATATATATATATATGTATATATATATA
>NC_087207.1:73927984-73935484 GCF_015104395.2 Macrobrachium nipponense
AATTTTAATACTGGTAAGTCCTTCCAAAATGTCTTCAACCTAAATGTCTACCGTTTGAGTAGTAGGCCTAAATGTAACAGTAACATATACAAGAAGTACAAATAAAAGCAATCGTCCAGTACTCCAGTGCATTTACTGGGCCAGAAACAGTAAAATATATGCGGTACAAGTAAATGTAATCGTCTAGTACTCCAGTGCATTTACTTGGCAAGAAACAGTAACATATTCACGCAGCACAGGTAAAGGCAATCGTCTGGTATACTCCATTCCATTTAGTACGACGAAAATTCTGCCGCTAATTTTTCCCTTAAGAACAGAAGTGGACAAGGTGCACCAAAATACCTTTTCGGACGCTTTCCCAAATTGCTCTCATAAATCTGCTTGTCGGTTATCGTGAGAGATAGTCGGTCACTTTGTCCTCTCTGAAATATCTAGGTTCTTTGTATCCGAGTCGTTTTAGAGGGCAGTTGCATTACTTCAGAGGGCGCTAGATTAGAAAGAGGTATTAGGGTGCACAGATTTCAAGGTATTAATGGTCAAAATTTAGATTCAAAATTAATTAGATTTAAAATTATATTACCTCGCACAGATTTCAAGGTATTAATGATCAAACGTTAGAATTAAAATGATATTAGCTCTCCCAAATTTCAATTTATTAATGTTAAAAATTTAGATTTAAAATGATATTACCTCGCACAGATTTCAAGGTATTAATGTTAAAAACTTAGATTTAAAATTATATTACCTCACACAGATTTCAAGGTATTAATGATCAAAAATTAGACTTGAAATTATATTAGCTCGCACAGATCTCAAGGTATTAATAGTCAAAACGTAGATTCGGATGGGTATCAGGCCGCACAGAATTCAAAGTATTAATGGCCAAAACTTAGATCTACATGGGTATTAGGTCCCACAGATTTAAAAGTATTAATGGTTAAAACTTAAGATTTAAAAGAATATTAGATGCAACAGATTTCAAGGTATTAATGGCCAAAACTTAGATCTACAAGGGTATTAGGTCCCACAGATTTAAAAGTATTAATGGTTAAAACTTAAGATTTAAAAGAATATTAGATGCAACAGATTTCAAGATATTAATGGCCAAAACTTAGATCTACAAGGGTATTAGGTCCCACAGATTTAAAAGTATTAATGGTTAAAACTTAAGATTTAAAAGAATATTAGATGCAACAGATTTCAAGGTATTAATGGCCAAAACTTAGATGTAAAATGATATTAGGTCGCACCCATTTAAAAATATAAATGACCAAAACTTAGACTTACAAGGATATTCGGTCCCACATGTTTAAAAGTATTAATGTTCAAAACTTTGATTTGCGAGGATAGTAGCTCGCACAGATTTAAAAGTATTAATCGTCATCTCTGCATAACTTACCTATGCTAAATTAACATTTTTTTTTTAGATTAGTGTATTGCGAAACTCATTTACCTGTAAGTACCAACATTTACATATTAAGTATATTCTGGATTTCCGCCTGGGTTTCTCTCACATCCATACATGAGTTTGTAATGGCATGTATATGCTTCAGCTCATTCTTTATTGAATTTCTGCAGTTGATTGCTCTGATACATACATACATACATATATATATATATATATATATATATATATATATATATATATATATATATATATATATATATAATATAATCCCATCCTATAAAGGAAAAAGTTGAAAAAAAGTAATACTCATTATAGATATATTACTAAAGAGGATAGATATATATATATATATAGCTTGGTTGTAGAGATAGATCTAGAGTAGATATAATTATATATATATTATATATATATATATATATTATATATATTATATGATATATAAATATATTAATTATAGATATAAATAAAGCCCATCCCGATAAAGGAAAAAGTTGAAAAAAGTATATATATAAGATATAATATATATATATATATATAATCTATAGATATATTATATGGATATCTATATATAGATATATATATATATATATATAGATATATATATGTGTGTATATATTATATATATATATATATATATATATATATATATATATATATATACACATATATATAATATAATATATATATAATTTTTTCACCATTTATTTTTTCCGTATGGAATGGGAAGCGCCAGTTGAGGGGTGAGGCTGCGAGCCCTTAGTCTTTTTCTTAGCCCAGTCGATGCTAGTACCCATTTACAGGCACCAGGTACTCGACCTAGTGGGAGTTGAAAGGAAGTTGCCTCAAGCACCTAGCGACTACGTACCTAATTTTTCAGTGCGCATGCGCGAGATTCTGTCAACTGCTTACTTGGGACGTAAGCCTATAAACTACGTTCATGTTATTCTACTAGCTGTTGTTCTTGTTGGGGAGGTAAGAAAGCCCTATACAAAAGCCTAAATAGGTCTGAAAAGGGTGTTTCGGGTTGAGTTAAAGATACAGGAATTGTAGGATAGGATATTTATGATTTATTTATTAGAATGAAAATGTAAAAATTAAATAATGTGCATGTTTAACAGTACAGGACAATTATTTCTCATAAAACATAGCGTATTTATTTTAATTTACGTTGGTGAAACAACGCTCTATTTGACCGTAGATCTTAGCACGTTTTAATTTATTTACGTTAAAAGTAAGGAAAATAGCGTTGACAACTAATGTGTGTAGGAAAATCTTGCATGCATTCCGATTAAGCTGGAGGTCGGATCACGCCTTGTTTTTACTTGATATTCATACTCGCGTGTCATAAAGGCACGGTTCCAATAATGAACTGCGCGAATTTAGTTGGTATAAAAACGAATGCAGGTTGTCAATTAATTCCCTATAGATATTTCATATCCTCTGCCATGATGATGTTTCCGGCTGAAAATTATGAAAAGCAATAATTCATTTCCTGCTGATATGCTGTCTGTGTACGCTATGTAATTTATTGTTAAGTTGCAGCATACATTTTTTTGTTGACGGATATGTACAAGTCTTTCTTTGGTGATTAACAAGCTACACGTATATAATGTAGTAAGAATTATGCAAACTATATATATATATACATATATATATATATATATATATATATATTATATATATATATATATATATATATAGATTAACAGGAAGATAATGAAACAAACACCTAATTGATACAAGAAATAGTATCAAAGACAGCAGACAAAAACTGTTTATGAATAAAACAGAAACAAAAGCAAAAAAAAAAAAAGAGGGGAAAAACACACTTAGCTAAACGGTGTGGATCATTTGTATTAAGGAAAACACCCAAGAATTTCTATTTTTCTTTGTGTGCGAATAAAAAAAAACAAGAAGAGAACAACGAAAAAGAAGAGAAAACTGCAAAAGACCGTTGGCAGAAGCTTAGCTCCGGCAAGAAAGAAGAGAAATGACGGTAATGCAGAGGAGATGAAGTGGATGTGGAGTGTGAAATATGAGAAGACGCCGGTGAAGAGAGCAATGGAGAAGAAGGAGCTGGGGGGGGGGGGGGTGTAGGTAAGGGGGAAGGAAGTGGGGGTAGGGGGTCCTTATAGAGGGCGTTGGGAAGGGGGTTGAGGTGAGGGGTTGTTGCTGAAGATTTGCCTCAACGATAAGGAGACACTTGGTGAGAGAGAGAGAGATGAGAGAGAGAGAGGGGGGGGGGGGGTGGTGAGGTGGTGTGGAGGTGAGTTTGGTGATTGGGTAATACTTTCGAATCACTACACAGAGAGAGAGGAGAGAGAGAGACGAGAGAGAGAGAGAGAGGAAAATGAAGTCTCCCTCCCGCTTTTCCGTCTGACAATAAATATATTTCGTCAGGGATATTGGTAATGGAGAATTCCCCGTGCGACCTCCATATAAATCAAATGAAGCAGGGCTCTGAGAGGGTCAGCGCCAAAGAAGGGGAAAGAAAACGATTGTCTTCTTTATTCTGGCTTTTCGGGGATTCAGTTGGTAGTTATATCTCGTGGTTAAAGAGGGGTGTTGGGTTGGGGGGGGGGGGGTGTGTACTGCCTCATTCAATGATGGAATGGGGTAATCCCCAGGGGGAGTATTTCCATCATTATACCGTTTTATATAATGTGGAGTCAAACTTACTGCAAAAGAAAAAAAAACATCTGATTAACCCTTTACACCGGCGTCTGTTGGAGGCGCCGTTATACAACGCATTTGCAAACTCACGCAACACGCGTACATATATATATATATATATATATATATATATATATATATATATATATATATATATATATATACAGTGTGTATATGTGTTTATCAATAAATATAAAAACAAAGTCTTCCATCATTCTCCTGTCTCTTTGAAAATGAATTTACAACATGGTGGGAGTCTCCGAGTCATATGAAAACCAGGGGACTTAACGAAGACAAAACAAAAAAAAAATTAGGAAATAAGAAATGTAAACAAATAATCTATCGCTGTAACACCGAGAAGGAATCCTTTTGGATGCACATATTACAGCAACCGATACTTCAACAGAGCAAAGTGAAGTAGTTTAGTAGGAACGAGAAGGAATTAAGGTGACTGAAGAATGAAATATCACAGCATCTTTTCGTCTCATAGTATACATAAATACTTAACTGCTGCAAGATTGGCGTCTGCATGAATGCGGGAAATGAATCAGTACGCATAACAATATTATTTCCTCCTCCCACGAATTCATTTATGAATTCTCGCAGGTAATCTTTGACTTTACCGTAACCTTACGAAAGAGTAGAAGACAATTAGTGTTACAATGCTCTCTGTATAGATAATAAATACAATACAATCTCTTCAAAGTTCGAAAAACAGGATTCAGGCAGAACTCTAAGGCAGCCTTGCAATTACTGAGCTGTGTGGGAATAGTTTACACAGCAGCAATTCCTGAATACCAGGGGCCTTACTTTTCAATATCACTTCCACGCCAAATATCCATCCCACTTGAGGTCGTCATCTTCTTACTGCCACTCCCAGGCACTACTATTCTTTCAATAATTTACAATCTCCCATTATTCAACGTGACCGAACCTTTGCATAACGCTGATCCGCCTTTTCACTGGCGTTACACTATTTTAACCATTAAGTGAACGCATATCTATGGTCTCCCTTCTGCAGACTTCCTTATTCAACATGTTACAAAAAATTCACTTCAACTCCTCCGCTCGTTTTCCTTCCGCTGCTCTACATTGTTGGCAGTTTGCATAAAAACTCCCATACATCCTAAGATTTGTTTCCATAGACGCCCAAATCTCCTCCGATTACGAAAATATCAACTTATAACGAGTTACAACCATTCCAAAGTGAACCTCGAAATATAATGAGAATCGACGAGTTGAGAAGCAGCAAAATCCTGCCTTAGGGCTGGAACTAAGACTCAGAAGCAGAAAGTGATTCTATCGATTATTTTATTTAGGGTTTGCTTGTCAATTTTCCTATATAAACGTCTTTGTAATGGTCACATTGACTTCAAAGCTTCTTGAATTTCTTCTGCTTTCGCGACTCTTGTCATTACAAAGCCTTCGAATGAAATGGCGAAGAAACGAAGAAATCTCAACGTATTTGACGAGTTTCGAACTCATCCGATTTTAATCACCCATTTGTGGCTCGCCGTATTAAAATCTAATGGAATATGGTATGGCATAACATCACACAAAAATATATGAAGAATGACCAAGATTTAGTTGCATTCAGCGCAGATACAGAAAATCTCTTTCGTGGAAATTGGGACGTACAATCACCCTTTCCCCAAGATTAAGGACAAAGAAAGCGAGAAAGAAAAAGACCTTTCTCCCAGAAGGACTTTAGACACCATTAAAGTTTTGCAAATCACCTAACTCCTCCTTTCTTCACTCGGTTCCTCTTCGTTCTCTCTCTGGCTTTCAGAAGAAATTTGGAAATTGGCCTCGAATACGGAGGAATTATTTCCTTTCACGAGGAATTGTTCTTTCTTCGCTGCTGCATCTTGCTGTGCCCAAGAATTCACTTAAACTTGCACGTACAACAACGCTTGCCTTTACAGAATTGAGGGATTCTTTCCTAGATAGTGACCCCTAAGGGTTTTAACCATACATAAGGGAAACCCCAGTTTTAACCCTAGCCTAGTGCCCCCCCAAGGGTTTTAACCTAGATAGTGACCCTCAAGGGTGTTTTAACCATAGGGAATAGTGACCCTCAAGGGTTTTAACCATAGATAGTGACCCTCAAGGGTTTTAACCATAGATAGTGACCCTCAAGGGTTTTAACCATAGATAGTGACCCTCAAGGGTTTTAACCATAGATAATGACCCTCAAGGGTTTTAACTGCAGATGGTGACCACCTTGGATTTTAGCCCAAGATAGTGACCCTCAGGGTTTTCACTCTAGATAGTGAGCCTCAAGGGTTTTAACCCTAGATAATGCTCACCAATGGTTTTAACTCTAGATAGTGACCCCAAGAGTTTTAATCCTAGATAGTGACCCCAAGAGTTTTAATCCTAGATAGTGACCCCAAGGGTTTTAACTCAGTATGTTTCCACTATATCGGCGTGTTTTGGCACAAGCCCGATTGGGATTACCTTAAGAAAACTACAAAATTATAAATGACTATCATCAAGATAACGACCACCATGAAATATAGACCTAGATACTGAACCACGAACTATGATAGGGGTCACTATCTAAGAAGATCAGAATAAAGTGACGAGTTCAATTGCTTTTTAAAGTGAATGGTGGATATAATAACACTGTCATTGTCCACATTTTTAATGTAAATGAGAGAGAGAGAGAGAGAGAGAGAGAGAGAGAGAGAGAGAGAGAGAGAGAGAAGGAGAGGAGAGATGAGAGAAGAGAGAGAGAGAATCACTACTAGATACTGATATTTTCAAAATTAAGAATTCATTACAGGGCAAGATTTCAACATGACTCAGGTAAGTGACTAATTTGTAAAGTCCCACATATCTCTTCAGAATTACGGTGCAAAAAATTATTATGATAAGAAAAGGCGTAAAAATGTCAAACATGGATAAAGAATTTAAATAAACATGCATTTTGGAGAGAACCCTTATTTTGCATAAGCAATGGTCCCGACTGCGTTTTGTGTAAGTGAATGACATAAAATTCAACTGGTGTATAAATGGCACAGTAAGTCCATCTTTTTATCTATATATCTAATGTTTTAGTAGTTTAATGCTCAGGAGTTTCATTTACAGCTGCGCAATTAATGTGGGAGGGACCGATTTGCTAAACCTTTATTGTTTACTGTGTTATAAAAAGTAACATCGTTTTGTTCCCAATCCATAAGAATATTTACTTGAGTCAGTTGGAGATAAAAACCTAAGACAGAGTGACAAAAAATTTCTCACTCAATAAAAAGCAATAACAATAAGATAGAGGAATGAGATTTGTTAAATACAATAAAAATGATTAAGACAGGGCTAAATGTGGAACCAACAGACGCACACTCACTCGCTCATACACACACACTCTCTCTCTCTCTCTCTCTCTCTCTTCCTCTCTCTCTCTCTCTCTCTCTATC
>NC_087207.1:73940484-73947984 GCF_015104395.2 Macrobrachium nipponense
TATATAATATATACGTAACATATACAAACTTTCATTCACTATATATATATATATATATATATATAAATATATATATTATATATATATATATATATACATACATACATATATGTGTGCGTGGGCATGTGTCTCCCTCATGCATGCATATATATATATATATATATATATATATATATATATATATATATATATATATATACATATAAGTGAGTTTCTATATATTTTTGGTTTCCATATAAATCCAAACCGCATGGCACACAAAAACAAAATTTTGCACACGGCCTCTGTGTTACCCCCAGGAAGACATGCGCACGGACAGAGAGAGAGAGAGAGAGAGAGAGAGAGAGAGAGAGAGAGAGGGGAACATATTCACCAAATAATGAAATACAGGCTCAAGTAAATTCCCATACAAAATGTATCCGTTTGACTCCAAGCAACAACTAAAGCTGTACCATAGTAAGCGAGAGGAGTCCATTAGCTCCCAGCTTAATGTTATTTTCCAGGGTAATAGACATAAGCACTCTCCCCACGTTTCAACATCTACTTTTTCTTTCCTTCGAACATTTGGAGGATAAAATGCTCTCACTCTAATGTCTAAACCGCCTTTGAATGAAGAGTTGCCGTCCAATATTTATCTACTTATTAATTCTATTTATTTTAGTAATGCTATCTTGTCATTTCATTTTAAAGGTCGTCATATTCAGTCTCATCTATGTATGTATTTTTCTATTTATTCATTTTAGTACTGGTATTTAGTCATTATATTTCAAAAATTGTAGCTTTCATCTTTATCACTGGCTTTGTTTCGTATTTCTGTATTGAGGCATCGCATTTAAGGCATGGTGTCTTATTTCATTCATTGGTAGATTATCGTCTAATAATCATATTCTCATAAAAATGCAAAGGATATTTTCAGTTTTACCTTTGTGAAATTTTAAATTCGGGGCAACAGAACGTCATTGCACTGAACTTACTTTGTTTTCCCCATCCAATTTCGACTTTTCGAGAGAATTCGTTAATTTTCTTCATTTATACAGACTTTGTTTCATTCCCTGAATATGACTACCATTAACATTTATGAAATCTCGTTACAAACTACACTTTCTAACCATTTTCCTTGAAGTCATGCTACAATTGGAATGGGGTTTCCATAACAATGGTCTTGTAGACATATGTGGAAGAGATAAACATCGCATTTATGTGTGAGTAGCTTTCGTTTAAAAAAGAAAATAGTAAACGAAATGAATTCATAGTGACAACCGAGATCAAATATTGAAAGCTGTGTTGTCTTACGGAAAGGATCCGAAGATACCTCTTAATTCGAAATGATGATTTTAAAGGAAATGACAATTGGATTTGCCTGGTTGGTTAACTATGATCTTCGTTCGCCATCTAGAAAATTTTATAAAGGTATTATTATTTATACGAGCTGACATTGCCGGGAAACATAGGTGATTTGTTTGGGTTATATATGTATGATATATATACGTAAATTTGTAAGTGTTTGCATGCATGTTTGCAACTTTGTGCGATATAAAAATCGGAACCTCTTAACCGATTTAGACAAAATTTAGCACGTGGGCATCATTTGACCCAACTTACATAATATGGTTGGTTTCAGGCCCGTGTACCCCCAACCCCTTTCCCCTTCCCCCATGCCCCTTCCTTCTCCCAGAAACGGGGCTGGTGCTGTCAGTAGACTTACGTAGTAACTAATGTGGTAAATAAACTCGTCAAGCTCATCATACCTCTTTCCATTTACTCGATACCATAGAAATATATTGTTGAAAATGCTTTTCTTTCCTCTGATTAATTAGAAATCTTTATCAAGGTTTGTAGGTATAGTGGGGATGTATTTAGATTTAGCAAGGGGGGGGGGGGGGTGTTTAGGTTTAGTAGGGTGGGTGTGTGTGTGTGTGTGTGTGTGTGTGTGTTTTTGTGATGGGTGTTGAGGTTTAGTGGGGGGTATTTCAGTCAAGTGGGGATAGTGCGTTTAGGTTTAGTGGGGAATAAATGTGACAGTCACCGCAGGAACACCTTGATAAAATGAACAGTCTTCACAGTAACACCTGGATAGAAGTGGACAGCTACCACAGTAATACCGGGATAAAAGGGATAGTCACCATAGTAATACCTGGATAAAAGGGACAGCTACCGCAGTAATACTTGGATAAAAGGGACAGTAACCACAGTAACATCTGGATAAAAGGGGCAGTAACCGCAGGAACACCTGGATAGAAGGGACAGCTACCACAGTAATACCGGGATAAAAGGGACAGTAACCTCCGGAACACCTGGATAAAAGGGACAGTAACCACAGTAACACCTGGATAAAAGGGGCAGTAACCACAGTAACATCGGGATATAAGGGACAGTCTTCACAGTAACATCTGGATGAAAGGGACAGTCTTCACAGTAATGCCTGGATACAGAGGACACCCAGAACATTAATACCTGGGGGACAGTCATCACAATAATGTTTAGATAAATTTAACAGCCTCCATAACAATACCTGGGTAAAATGGACAGTCACCGCAGTAATTTCTGGATAAAAGGCACAGAAAGAACAGACAGTAATATCTGGATAAATGGGACAGTCAGCACAGGGATATCTGGATAAAACAGTCAGTACAGTAATACCTGGATAAGTAAGTAAGTATATCTTAGTTTTACCTGACCACTGAGCTGATAACAGCTCTCTTAGGGCTGGCCCGAAGGATTAGATATTTTTACGTAGCTAGGAACCAATTGGTTAACTAGCAACGGGACCTACAGCTTATTGTGGGATCCAAAGCACATTATATCAAGAAATGAATTTCTATCACCAGAAATAAAATTCCTCTGGTTCCGCGTTGGCCGAACCGAGAATCGAACTTCAGACTACCGGATTGGTAGCAGAGCGCGAAATCCTCTCGTCCAACGAGGAACTTAATACCCGGATAAAAAAAAAAAAAAAAAAAAAAAAAAAAAAGTGGGTACATGAGGCCGAGTGTGTATGCGTGAATATGGTAAAACGTTAAACCATTATTCCTATCATTTGGAGATTTCCAGGCTTACAACTCACCCGCCTCTGAAATTATTTAGTAAACCAGCCACGAAAAAAAAAATAAACGGAATTTTCTTCACGCTGTCGTATTGTGGCCGGTCTTTATCAATATTTCACAGACCGAGCTCAGTCTAAAAAGAAAATAAAAATCGACTCCCTTCTTGTAAACGTGGGTGATTTGCTTCCTTGTTGCAGGTGCTACACCGAGAGGAGGATTTACCTCTTATTCTTTAGTATTTTTAGGTCGCGACTTGTATACATGCTTGAAATATAACCATCAACTGGAATATATACATCTTTTTACCGGTTTTTAACAGGCTGATTATTATTCTCTCTTTCTCGCGGAGCTCTCTCTCTCTCTCTGCTTCAGAGGCTAGTTATCAATTTCTCTCTCTCTCTCCTCTCTCTCTCTCTCTCTCTCTCTCTCTCTCTCTCTTCTCAAATGTCTGACGCCAATGTGCGCAATAAATTGATTTTAAAAAATCTCTCTCACTCTCTCTCTTTTCTCTGTTGTTCAGATGCTAGTTATTATTTTCTCTCTCTCTCTCTCTCTCTCTCTCTCTCTCTCTCTCTCTCTAGTTCAAAAGCTGACTATTATCATTCTCTCTCTCTCTCTCTCTCTCTCTCTTCTTGCGATATCTGTTCTAAATTTATTCACTATGAAATCGCATCAAGGGGCAAGGTACGAATGTTGAATGATATTCTAATTTTTGTATATTTTTGGATAGCAAACTAAATATGTGTGTGTGTGTGTGTATTTTCGGTTCAGATAATTATTATACATGTATAATGGCTGATCGGATTTTTGTTCACGGACACAACAATGTCATCATCGCTATATGAAAAATAAAAGATAGAACTGACGAGATGCCCAAAGCATTTCTTTAAATGAAAATCCTACTCGGATATGTACTCAAAACTCTTACAGATACTTTTGGAACGGATATGAATATCTTATAATATCCACGCAAAGGAACCTCACGGTACTGTGAATATCTTACGATATAAACGCAAAGGAACCTCACGGTACTGTGAATTATCTTATAACCACAAAAGAACCTCATGAGATTGCAAATATCTTATAATATGAACGAAAAGGAACCTCACGGTACTGTGAATATCTTATAATCCACAAAAGAACCTTATCGTACTGCGAATATCTTAGAATATAAACACAAATGAAACTCACAGTACTGGGAATATCTTATGACCGCAAAAGAACCTCTTGGTACTGTGAACATCTTACAATATGGACACAAAGGAACCTCACGGTACTGTGAATATCTTAGGCGCCGTCCACACGACCGAGCTTTGCCCGACGAACTTTGTTCGATGTGACGTCAGAAGCGGAGAAACCGCGGCAAAGTTCTGACTTTTCTCGCTGTTTCTCCACTTCTGACGTCACATCGGACAAAGTTCGTCGACCAAAGCTCGACCGTGTGGACGGGGCCTTACAATATAAACACAAAGGAACCTTACGGTATTGTGGACATCTTATAATATAACCACACAGGAACCTCAGTCGCACCGATGTGACACCATATGGAGACACACTCCCGAAGAAAAGACTGGACGGGCCTCTCTAAATGCGACTGAGGAAACGGTCAGTTACCAAGGTCCCCGAATGTTCGTGAAGAAGTATTTTGATGCCGTTGACTCTGGCTGTAACAGGATTGGGGAATGAAGGGATCTTGGCAGTCTTTCATTGATGACCGAGAATTAATTGTTATTTTTTCTCCTCTTTGTGTTTTGTAATCCAGGTTTTCGACGTACTGCATCAAAGGGCATTGTTAGAACGAATGCAGGTTATTAACTTCTATGCGATCAAACTCACTGGACTATGTTTTTATTTTTATATGCATGATTATTTCACTATAGCAAAATAACATTTTAAACTTGATATGAAATTCCATTATGGAAAAATTAAGGTGTAAACTTGAGAACAACTTCCAATGCTACAAAGCAACAGCGCAAACTGGTTCTAAAATCAAATTTGAAAAAGCCATTTATTCAAGAACTGCTTTGAAAAAAAAGACGAATTCGAAGAACTTCAAACAAAGAAAGACATGGCTTTTCAAAGTGGATGTATATGGAGAACGTTTTAGCCAAATTTAACCCTTCAACATTGTGTTCTATAAGTGAAAGGTTGAATCTCATCTACGGAAATGTAGTATCAGCCAAAAACATGTCATGATAATAAACAAGGCGTGATCCGACCTCCAGCTTACTCAAGGCGCGTGCTAAAATCTACATTCAAATAGAGCGTGACTTCACTAACGAAAATCAAAATAAAAACACTATATTTCATTAGAAATAATTGTTCTCTACTGTTTAACATGCACATTATTTATTTTTTACATTTTCACTAATAAATAAATCGTAAATATCCTCTCACGACATTCCTGCATCTTTAACTCAACACCTTTTTCAGACCTTTTTAGGTTTTGTGACGTCACCCCCAACCCCCCACAACAAGAAAAAGAACAGCAAGAAGAAGAAGAAGAACAACAACAACAAAAACAACAACAATAACAAAGTAGTTTGTAGACTTAGTCCCCGAGTTAGCAAAATTCCTTACTTTTGAAACAATTTTTACGCAACTGCGTTTATAAACGAAGTCTGGACTTCGGAATGTTATCTTACAAATGGCAGCATCACGGCTACCTTTCATCTCAGAAATTAAATTCTCAACAATGCATTCTTTTGACTCTTCTGAGTAATTTATTGCAACTCTTGATTTCCAAAGAATTTTCTTCAATTATAATGTTTTCAAGAGCAAACCGGACAAGTTATATCTAGGTTAGAATGAGTTTGCAGTGAAACCAAAGAGATAATTGTTGATTTCTTCAGTAAAAGATATATTAAGTTAACTAAGCGAAAAGAAAAGCTGTACATTTATTGGATGTCGCTATAATAGTCTACTGTATTGCACACCCCTCCCAACTCTAGTTTAAACTGACCACAGTCGATTAACTACCAATTACGTCATTCACTGAATAAGTCAAGAAAACGGCAACGATATATATAAATATATATCATATATATATATATATTATATATATATATATATATATATATATATACATATATATATAATATATACTATATATATATATATATATAATATATACATATATATATATATATATATATATATATATATATATATATATATATATATATATATATACTGTATATATATATGTAGTATAGTTATAGTATATATATATATATATTATATATTATATATATATATACATATATATGTATGTATGTATAATAATATAACATATATAGTATATGTATATATATATATATATATATATATATATATATATAGATATAAATATATATATATATATATATATATATATATATATACATATAATATATATAGTATATATTATATCATATACATACTATATATGATATATATATATATATATATATACACATATATATTATATTATATATGAATATATAATATATTATATATGTAAAATTCTTCTCTATCTATATATAATAATATATCTCTATAGTATATGTCATACAATGTTATCTCTCTATCTCTCTCACATTACTAATTATATCATATATATATATATATTATCATATATATAAATATATATATATATATTATATAATTACATATATATATATATTAGAGAGATATAGAGGGGGGAGGGGGGCACAAATACGAACATCCTAGGTAAAAATTGGATTGACCCCAGATCACGACGTCTTTGACAAAAAAAAAAAAAAACACTATGGATGAAAGAAAAAATAAAAGTCAAAACCAAACCTTTCAATTACTTTGAGAGAGAGCGAGAGAGAGAGAGAGAGAGAGAGAGAGAGAGAGAGAGAGAGAGAGAGAGAGAGAGAGAGAGAGATCGCATTCATCCTAGACCAACCTGAAGGACAGCTCAAAGACATCCGTTATGCAACGACTTCCAACACAGACATTATGAAATTCTAGCGTCAGAAGTGTGTTAGACGGGACAGATTCGATTGCTGTATTCAGGCTCTGTCGTCAAGCTGACAGAAAGATTTCGAAAAAAAGCAGTTGAAAAATTGGAACTGTCTCGAAGCCGGAGAGTTTTACCATCAAGTTTTGGGATGCCATACAATCGTACATCAACTGCACATTCGCACACGAAGTGAGATTTTTGGGAAATGAAAAATCCTAAACATCGTGGTACGAGATATCAGCGTCTACTAGATAACACTGAATTTCAATAGTTATGTAGAGAGTAAAATTAACACGGTTAGAAATGAACATATTAGGGGTTCAGTAAAGGTTATTGAAACATCAAAGAAAGTGCAAGAGGCAAAGTTAAGATGGTATGGCCATCTGGTGAGAAGAGAAGAGGTACACACGGCAAGAGGAGTGATGGACGTGGATGGAACACGAAGGAGAGGAAGACCTAAGACCAGGTGGAGAGACTGCATTAGAG
>NC_087207.1:73952984-73962984 GCF_015104395.2 Macrobrachium nipponense
GGGAGGGGTTGGATGGGTCGGGAAAAAAGGGTAGGGCCAGGGGGAGGTTGGAGGAATCGCAAAAATTCAATGGGGACCCAAATTCTGCGGGAGAAAAGGATCCTCCTGTTTTCCATTGTCAGGGAAGTGCAAGGTTATGTCCCATGATATCACCGGCAGAAAATAAAGGGTTGTTCATATTTGGGTTCATGCAATTAAATTTCTATTATTCTTCTCTTTCTCTTTTTTTTTTTTTTTTTTTTGCAGATTGCGGGTCCAGTTCTTTCTATGCGAAATATAATCATTTCACTTGGGAGAATGCGGACATATTCACGTGGGATTACGGACAAATGCATCTGCTGCAATTGTCCCTATGTAAAAAAAATAAACTTGAAGGAACGAAAACTCACTTGTATGTCACTTTCAAACAAATTTGCGTTGTGGAAACTAAAGCTGTTTGGGCGTTGATTAGGCCATGGTCGACGTTTTTCATGTCACTATGTGCTTTTAATTAATGGCAACTCATGTTGACTGGAATTCCTTTCGATGCCTGAAGGGTGGATAAGTCCAAATAAATTCCTATGTGTACATACAGCTATTACATAGGCATGTTACAATATCATCGGTAAATATATGTAGTGGTTCTCAATTTGGGGTCAGGATGGGATGTGGATGGGGAGACTCGGGGTTTGGGGGGGAGATGAGGGGCGAACCAGGTGAGGACCAGCTAAAGGGTTTTGAAAAAGTACAGTTGAGGAGGGGGAGATTGGAACCACAGAAGTTTTTCACCGGTTTAATCGAAAGTTTCGGACGTAAACGCAGGTTATTCTTGAACAATTTTTGATTGGCTCATATAACAGGTCAGTGAACCCGAGGTTCAGTGCATGCAACTTTCTCTCTCTCTCTCTCTCTCTCTCTCCATACCCTAAGGGAGATGAGGCGATATGAGAGAATCAAATTTCCTTCTAGATTATCTATTCGCCCTTCAATTCCGCAGTGAATGTTATTGTGAATATAATTCTCAGTGACTGTTCTTATGAATGTAATCCACAGTGAATGTTATTATGAACGATATCCGCAGCAAATGTTCTTTTGAATGTAATCCGAAGGGAATGTTCCTATGAATGTAATCCGCAGTGAATGTTATTATGAATGTAATCCACAGCGAACATTATTCTGAATGTAATCCGCAGGGAATGTTCTTATGATGTAATCCGCAGTGAATATTATGAATATAATCCACAGGCAATGTTCTTATGAATGTAATCCGCAGTGAATGTTCTTAAGAATGTAATCCGCTGTGATTGTTCTTATTAATGTAATCTGCAGTGAATGTTCTTATGAATGTACTCCGCAGTGAATGTAATTATGAATGTAATCTGCAAGGAATGTTTTTATGAGTGTAATCCGCAGTGAGTGTTATTATGAATGTAATCTGCAAGGAATGTTCTTATGAGTGTAATCCGCAGGGAATGTTCTTATGAATGTAATCTGCAGGGAATGTTCTTATGAATGTAATCCGCAGGGAATGTTGCAGGGAATGTTCTTATGAATGTAATCAACAGTGAATGTTCTTCCGAATGCGAGAAGTCGGTAGTAAAAATGTATCAGTAGTATGTCAAAGCCTCCCATTACTTCAGAAGTCCTTCCCAAGGAGATCTCCTGTAGATCAGAGGACTCTTTTTAACCTCTTAAACACAGTAAATGTTCTCATGGATGTAGTTAGTTAGATAGTTAGGTATAAGAGGGTATGACAAGTGTCTGGCAGCTTCTTGTTATTCCTCAAACCACCATTTTCCACTCGATTTTCCTAACGACCACCCAGAAGACGCGTCAGGAGGTCGTTAAGTAACCACCGGCTTAGGTGGAAAAATCAGAGCTATATTTGAATAGCACGACTCCAATAAAATTGCATGAATCGGCATAGAGCAGCGCAATATATTTACACTGACCTACAACAGCTATATTAGTTATTTATCATCGGCAATACCAGCCAGTGGGATTTATGAACCTATAAATAATTTCACTCAGTTCTTTTTAATAACAATCAAATCATAAAGTCTTTTTCTGGTTAAAGGATATAATCCTTAAAATTGTGAGAACTACTCGTACTCATGCAGTTCATATATTATATATATATAATATATATATATTATATATATATATATATATATATATATATATATATATATATATAGATATATATATATAGATATACATATACATATATATATATATATATATATCTATCTATCTATCTATCTATCTATATATATATATATATATATATATATATATATTATATATTATATATATATATATATATATATATATATATATATATATATATATATATATATATATATATAGATATATATATATATATATATATATTTATATATATATATATATATATATATATATATATATATATACTATATATATATCTATATCTATATATATATATATATATATATATTATATATATATATATATATATATATATATGCGCAACGCCATGATGCACCTCTTGGGTTACGCTTATTAGGTATTTTGATCGTTACTTTTAAATAGGCAAGAAATTGCCTACATAATGGAAGGTTGCACCCTCCTATAGTAGATTCACATCAACTGTGCATCTGATGTCGAGGCCAGTCCCTTACGACGCTCCTGATTGGCTGTTGATAAGCCAATCTCAATGAGAGGTGGAACATACATCTCGCCTATGCAAACTCTGGAAAGAGACTGAGAGTTTCCAGCCCTGTGATTGGCTTATCAACAGGCAATCAGGAGCGTCGTAAGGGACTGGCCTAGACATCAGATGCACGGTTGATGTGAATCTACTATAGTACTACCTCCTGCTAAACCTGTAAGCTGTAAATTCGTACAGTAGCTTTGATGAGCGCGGGCAAACAAAATTCTTCCATTGCTAACATAAAATTAACCTATCCTATAATATTAACATATACTGCGGAAGCAAGCATAAAGGGAATTATGTAATGAAAGCGGTGAACCTATCATATGATTATCTATATTTCCCTTTGATCTCCTTGAAAATCTATGTTTCGCTGCCCTTCATGGGATAATCCAATAGAAAAGACTATGAATATATGCATAGTCTTGCAAGTCCTTAAAGAAGCAAAGAAGCTGCACATGAGAGTTTTCAAATTGATTGCAGACCAAAGATGCGATTCAATATTTGATATCCGACGACACTAATGCCCTGTGTTTTTAAGAGTTAAGACTATGAAGTTCAATTCAGCATATAATAAGAATTTATGGGCAAAAGAAATCCTAGTAGCTGTTTGGAAGGCATAAAGACTATGGAACGTACGCCAAATGGAATTTGGGAAGATAGTAAGGGTCCAGTTTGCTTTTATGCAACTGAAATACAAAAAATAGTCTTAGCTACCAAGATGTACTCTGTCTCGATTACCTCAAGGTTGACGAAATGTACACAAAAAACTAAATCATAGCCTATGACAGATGAAGAGATGGATCCAAGCATTTCGTAGGGGTTAGATCCAGCAGACAGTAATTCAGTAGTTTTTTGAGAAAAGATGTAGAGGCCTAAAAAGCGCTGGTTAGACGGGCGTTGGAGAAACTAAGACATTCAAGATGCTGTTGACATAGCCGAGAATGATCAAAGTCCAACAATGACTCGGCCCTGTCAGGAACTATTAATAAACCTAAAGCAGCACTGATTTATTCATTCAACGCAATTCTTAATTTACTTTAACAACGATACCAAGTTTTGTCTATCTTATGAAACGGACATGATAATCATTTTATTACGAGTAAGGCTTTCCTTCTACAATCATAGATTAATTTTCTTACGGCGAAGACAATCGCCGATTTTACCCCGGGGTGAATAATCGTTCTGATTTTCTAGAACAAAATATACCGTAGTGTGTCGGAAAAAAGAAACTGAAGATAATTAAAAGTACCGTTCCCTCTGTACCAAAAAAAATATATATCCACATCAAAACCAGGTACATTCCTCTCCCCTTTTAAAAGGTAAATTTGCACTTTTTTCAATCCTAGCATCGGTTTCCAAGAACTTTGGATGTGAGGAAAAAGAGAAGTGGCTTTAGAGAGAGAGAGAGAGAGAGAGAGAGAGAGAGTTGTCCATTTCACCATATTATATTTCTTGTAGCTCCACCTTCCGTTTCCCATCCCTTCCCTCCACATAAAGGTAGACGAGAGAGAGAGAGAGAGAGAGAGAGAGAGAGAGAGAGAGAGAGCATATGTATAGAGGAAAGGTAAAAAAATTCTTTTGCACATTCCACTCTTACTAATGGCCACAGGGTAAAGGGTGTTGCAGCCATTGGTAGGTATTTTTCGACGGGCAAAACTGACCAAATAGTTGTGTTATGGCGTCTGTAGGCCCATGAGCTTTCAGGCGAACGTTTATTTCTTTCGTTGTATAGCCTGAAGTTCCTCTCTTTTCCCTTCAATGATGATGTTACCGTGGGAAAGAAATTTTAAAAAAAATTCCTCCTGAAATGCCTGGTACTTAAATCGTATTCCAAAAGGAATTCCAATAAAAATTTATTCCTAAAATGCCTTGGAATTGAAACGTATTCCAGAAGGAATTCAAAAAAAAAAATCATCCTGAAATGCCTAGGACTTAAAACGTATTCCAAAAGGAAATCCAAGAAAAAATTCCTCATGAAATACCTAGGACTTCAAACGTATTCCAAAAGGAATTCCAAGAAAAAATTCCTCCTGAAATGCCAAGGACTTAAAACGTATTCCAAAAAGAATTCCAAGTAAAGATTCCTCCTGAAATACCTAGGAGTTAAAACGTATTCCAAAAGAAATTCCAAAAAAAATTCATCCTGAAATACCTAGGACTTAAAACGTATTCCAAAATGAATTCCAAGTAAAGATTCCTCCTGAAATACCTAGGACTTAAAACGTATTCCAAAAGGAATTCCAAAAAAAAATTCATCATGAAATACCTAGGACTTAAAACGTATTCCAAAATGGATTCCAAGAAAAAATTTCTCCTGAAATACCTAGGACTTAAAACGTATTCCAAAAGGAATTCCCAAAAAAATTCCTCCTGAAATACCTACGACTTAAAACGTATTCCAAAAGGAAATCCAAGAAAAAATTCTTCCTGAAATACTTAGGACTTCAAACGTATTCCAAAAGGAATTCCAAGAAAAAATTCCTCCTGAAATGCCAAGGACTTAAAACGTATTCCAAAAAGAATTCCAAGTAAAGATTCCTCCTGAAATACCTAGGAGTTAAAACGTATTCCAAAAGGAATTCCAAGTAAAAATTACTCCTGAAATGCCAAGGACTTGAAACGTATTCCAGAAGGAATTCCAAGAAAAAATTACTCCCGAAATACCTAGGACTTAAAACGTATTCCAAAAGGAATTCCAAAAATAAAATTCCTCATGAAAAGACCTACCGACGACTTAAAACGTTATTGCCAAAAGGAATTCCAAAAAATAAAATTCTCATGAAATAACCTACGACTTAAAACGTATTCCAAAAGGAATTCCAAAAATAAAATTCCTCCTGAAATACCTACGACTTAAAACGTATTCCAAAAGGAATTCCAAAAAAAAAAATTTCCTCCTGAAATATCTAAGACTGAAAACGCATTCCAAAAGGAATTCCAAGTAAAAATTCATCCTGAAATGCCAAGGACTTGAAACGTATTCCAGAAGGAATTCCAAGAAAAAATTCCTCCTGAAATACCTACGACTTAAAACGTATTCCAAAAGGAATTCCAAAAAAAAATTCCTCCTGAAATACCTAGGACTTAAAACGTATTCCAAAAGGAATAAAAAAAAATTCCTCCTGAAATATCTAGGGCTTTTTTAAAAAATAAAACGTATTCCAAAAGGAATTCCAAAATAGAAAAACTCCTCCTGAAATACCTAGGACTTAAAATGTATTCTAAAAAGAAATTCCAAGATAAAATTCCTCCTGAAATGCTACGACATAAAACGTATTCCAATTGAAATTCCAAGAAAAAATTCCCCCTGAAAAGCCTACGACTTCAATCGTATTCCATTCCCATCTTCCCACTGGAATACCAAAGTGAAAGATAAATCTAAATATAACTGAAATTTTTATTCCTCAGAATTTCCAGCAGAAACCACCAGGGACCTAAATTGATCTATAGAAATTTAGAAAGTAGTGAATTAAATGTTCCAGTTCCGATTTCCAGGTCACAATGGCTCTCGCCCTCCAGGGAAATTCATACTGTCATCAAGAGAATCAGTTGCACAAGTAGACTTTTTTTATTTTTTTTTTTCTTTACCCAGTTTTATCCCTATACTTGCCTGAACAGCTCTGTGTTATAGATAATGCATAAAAGCAAAGCCTGTCCGGGAAAAGATTCGATATACTCTATACTGTGAAATGGGTTTGCCTCAAGGGAGGACGACGGTAAGTGAAGATGTTAAGTCTATTAACAATAGATTACCGGCTATTGATCAGAAAAGATATATATATATATATATATATATATATATATATATATATATATATATATATATATATATATATATATGATTATAATCACTTTAGCACGTGATTCGTTTATCACACATATCCACAGGTGAAAAATAAGAGACAGGGTGTAGGTCCTGACCGGTTTCGGCTTTATTTTCAAGCCATTGACAAAGGACTGATACATAGTATTAGAATTCACAAATATATATACTACAGAGACAGTACTGACGAACATACTACTCAACCGTTTGAGACTGCAGATCCACCCACAGGCAAGTGTCAAGGTAGGAGTGGCTTTCAAAAATCATTTGGCTAAAATTTTACAATAAATTCTCAAGGGATACTACCGCTTAGGGTACAAGTCCACACCGGACAGGTGTCAGGGAGGCGGGGTTAAAGATCTCATTACCACTAATGCCCCTTTTACTGTGTTTACAATTACAATAATCCTATTTCCATATATCTCTACAGCCTACCTTAAAATTTAAACAGTTTACAAATTTCTTTTGATATTAAAGGATCAAGTTTATACATTCCTTGACTGATGTTCATATTATTGTTGTAACTTTCTTTTATAAAACTAGATTCAATGATATTCCTTTCCAACTGGAAGTATAAATAGTGTAGAAATTACTAAAGGATTGTGCAACTTGGAAAAATATAGTGATTTAACTAGTGAAGAGGTCAACATAATTGATTGATTGATTGTGTATTATATCTGGCGTCACAACATCTGGGTAATTGACACCGAGTCAACATAATTAATGGAGTGATTTATGGAAGTATGAAAAAGTCAGACACCACAAACGTACCCAAAAGATTTATGAATGCCATCTATGAACTGAAAAAAAGATAAAGATATACACATGACAAAAGCAGATAAATCAGGTGCCCTAGTAATTTTAAACAAAAATGAATACATAGAAAAAATGGAAAGTCTTTTGGGTGATAATAGCACTTATAAAGAATTAAATTAGAACCCGATAGAAAGTGTGAATAGTGGTTTTAATAAAAAGGTGAAAAATCTGTTAAAAGGTAACGAAAGCCTTATAAAGAAGGTGTGTGTGACCTCTCCATCGCTACCGTATATGTATGGTACGATAAAAACCCATAAAACAAACTTCCCTGCCAGACCAATTATCAGCTCAGTGGGTTCCGCATCTTATAAATTAGCGAAATATTTAGTGGATATCCTTAACCCATTGGTAGGTAGCATCTCTAACGCCAATATTAAGAATAATGTGGACTTGATAGATAAACTAAATAGTGTACAAGTTAATAGTGAATCGAAACTTGTGAGCTTTGATGTAGTATCTCTATTCACAAAAGTGCCTATTGATGATTTATTGGAGTTTCTAATTGAACTGATAAAATTGTGTTAAAGACTGTAAATTTGAATTCAATGGAAAATTCTACTCACAAAATTTTGGTCTAGCAATGGGAAACCCTCTGTCCCCAGTGCCAAGTAATTTATATATGGAATTTTTTGAAAAGAAAATTTTAAACAATATAATTCCACGCAATGTACCTTGGTTTAGATATGTTGACGACATAATTTGTGTATGGCCAGGGAACGAAGATGTAAATTACTTTTTTGCCAGGTTAAATCAATTAGTACCATCAATTAAATTTACTATGGAAATAGAAAAAGATGAATGCCTACCCTTTTTGGATGTCCTCATACGGAGAAATAGTAGTGGGTTTAAGTATAGTGTTTATAGAAAACCTACTAATATTTCTTCCTATGTACATTTCTATTCTGGACAAAACAATAAGGTTAAAAGATCAGTGTTTGCATCCATGTTTTTAAGAGCACTACGGGTATGTAGCCCAGAATATATAGATGAGGAGATAGATAAGATTCGGAATACAGGCAAGAAACTGAAATATCCAGATAATGTACTAAACAATGCATTAGAAGCGGCAAAAAAAGACCATGTATCAAAACCAAAAAGAACCTTACAACAACAAAAATTTGCTTGTTTCATATTAAAATTATACCTTATAATAATAATATGAAAGATATCCCACATCTCCTGAAGAATTTTGGTGTTAATGTAGTTTTTAAAAACAATAAAACAATGAAACAGGTACTTATTAAGAACTCCCCCGACAATGCTAAAGGATGTGTATATAAAATCCCGTGCAAGTCTTGTGACAACTTTTACATTGGTCAAACGGGAAAGCACTGGAAAAAATAATAGAACAACATAAACAATGTGTGAGATATGCACAGGGAAATAGTGGTATATTTGTACATGTTAGTGAGAACAATCATGCTATTAACTGGGAAGGGGCAAAAAAGCTGGTGTGTTCTAATAATGCATTGGAAAGGAATATCATTGAATCTAGTTTTATAAAAGAAAGTTACAACAATGTATAAACCTGATCCTTTAATATCAAAAGAAATTTGTAAACTGTTTAAATTATAAGGTAGGCTGTAGAGATATATGGAAATAGGATTATTATATTTGTAAACACAGTAAAGGGGGCGGTAGTGGTAATGAGATCTTCAACCCCGCCTCCCTTACACCTGTCAGGTGTGGACTTGTACCCTAAGCGGTAGTATCCCTTGAGAATTTATTGTAAAATTTTAGCCAAATGATTTTTGAAAGCCACTCCTACCTTGACACTTGCCTGTGGGTGGATCTGCAGTCTCAAACGGTTGTGTGTATGTTCGTCAGTACTGTCTCTGTAGTATATATATTTGTGAATTCTAATACTATGTGTCAGTCCTTTGTCAATGGCTTGAAAATAAAGCCGAAACCGGTCATGACCTACAGCCTGTCTCTTATTTTTCACGTGTCGATATGTGATATATATATATATATATATATATATATATATATATATATATATATATATATATATATATATATATATATATATAAATATATATATATATATATATTTATATATATTATGTTATATATATATATATATATATATATATACTATAAATTATACTATATATATATATATATATATATATATATATATATATATATATATATATATATATATATATATAATATATATATATATATATATATATATATATATATATATATATATATATATATATATATATATATATAAGTGAATAACCACAGTAAAATGATAAGCAGAAATCCAAGCGCTTTCGTCTTTCCGCCTATCATTTTCCCGTAGTATTCGCTTATTTAATGAAGTCACGTGCATCTACTGTGATTTTTTAAATTATATATATATATATATATATATATATATATATATATATATGTATATATATGTATATCTATATATATATATATATATATATATATATACAGTATATATATTATACCTGATTTATTTAATAAGACTTTGGATTCAATTTTGTAGACATTAACTTCGAAATCATCTTATTCACATACCTATAGGTATGACTAATAATGTTTATAACCAAAAATTGTCTGTCAGTTTCAAGGTATCCACATTGTTTATTGCTACACCAGATGGAAAAAGAAACGTGTGGTTTTACAAGAAAACTCAAACAGAAATTAAAATGAAATTAAAAGTA
>NC_087207.1:73972984-73977984 GCF_015104395.2 Macrobrachium nipponense
CATCTGTCTATAAAAACTAATTTCTCGAGTAGTTGTAAGAAGTGCTAAATGATCCTCAAGGATCCCAGCAGTTGGTCTAAACGTTTAATTCATGTATATTACTGCTATACTGTTGCGGCACTACTGCTACAGTAGTATTACTACGCTAGCGCTGTTACCCCACCCACATCTATGTATCGTTCCGCCATTCATAAAGTCTTTGGGTTTCAGAGCCGATGGAGGTTCTGCCTGGTGGATGGGCGGGGCAACATTTCGTCAAAAGGTGTGTTTACCTTGCTTACGTAATGAATGTTTTTCGACTCTTGGCTCGTAATCATTGGCCATGGCGTCGGCTAGATCATTTTTACTCTATAAAAATTAAAACTATCGGGTTTAGGTTATTGATAATGCTGACAAAATTTGTGTGTGGTTGTAAAATATACATATGTCAACTTTCAGCTACATCCGATGTTTTGAAAAGTCCAAAAAACCGTGTTACAGAGACCCTGAATCTCATAGTAGTTGTCAGTGGTGTGTAGAAAGGGGAGAAGTCTCACTAGAAGAACCGACTTAAGTATCTTCAACGAGATCGTTGTGATTGCAATCGGCCGGTAGTTGCCAGGGTCAGCTGCATTTTTTAGCTTGTTTTTGATTAGTGGTATCAAGTGAACTAAGAGTAAGGATTCTGGAAGAAATTGGTGAATTAACTGAGTGAAGTAAGAGTAGGGATTCTGGAAGAAATTGGTGAATTAAGTGAGTGAACCAAGAGTAGGGAGTCTGGAAGAAATTTTTGAATTAACTTATAACACAAGAGAGGACCCCCAAGGACGGGGCTTCTTCATCTACGAACGTAACAATTCTCATCCTGGAATCACATAGAAAATGTGCCGCGTCAACCCTAGGGGACTCCCCCAAAGATTCATATTGACGCTGATTATAAGGAATCAGTGGGGGAAGGGCGAATGTTGATACAACAATAATGGATGAATGATGTGAAGGGGAGGGGGTTAAAGGGAGCAACTTTGTAGCAGCAACATATATCCCTGCCAGAGCCTAGTGTTAAGATACGAAAATATGGGGGCTTGAAACAAAACAGTGATTCTTAACCTGAATAGAATCAGGTCAGACGTTCTTGGAAGATCGAATGACATGTTTACTAAGGTTTGGGCTGGAAACAAAACAGTGATTCTTAATCAGGAAAGAATCAGCCTGTTGACTTTGAAAGGAGGTCAGACGTTCTTAGAAGGACGAATGACGTATCATTAAGGTTTGCTATCTCTTTTACAACATTCATTTCCCGTGCGTCTTTGGGAAATGAATGTTATAAAAGAGATAGCAAACCTTAATAATATGTCATTCGTCCTTCTCCTATCTTCTGGAATGAAACTCCAGCTATGAAACCGACTGCCGTATTCGATACGTTCATTGAAGCCAATACAGAACTGCTTGTAAAAATGGTTATTTTAAATTATCAGTAAGTAAGCAGGAACAATTAATTCTGAGGAATATAAAATAACAAAATATAAAACAATCAAAAAGAATATAGAACAGCAAAAAGCATATCAATACACACAAATCCAGATAACAGATTTGGCAATCAAATATGTATACGCAATATTCCGCTTGCAGTTCATACGGTCCCGTAATTAGTCCCTCTACTAACAATCATAAATTTTATATAAAATGTTACCTACCGAATAAAAAAAAAAAAAAAAAAAAAAAGACATTGGGATAAAATGAACACAGGAAATATGTACCAAAAGCTCGCTTTTTATGCGCTCCATATTTTTCGACAGCCTCCAAAAACCGAAAAAAACATTTGACCTGCTGCAGCATCCGTATAATATAACTAGCGCAAATCTCTTATTGGTTTGCTGGATAAAATGGCGTCACAGCTAACGTGGTCAATTATGTCGAAAATGAATTCATTGCTACCATTATTCGTGAACTGCATTGGATGAGTGAATGTAACTATTCCTTCCCTACGTTTGCCTTGAAAGTTAGGAATTAGGTCATTCATAATTTATTGTGTGTGTGTGTGTGTGTGTGTGTGTGTGTGTGTGTGTGTGTGTGTGTGTGTGATGCTTCAGAATAAAGTAATTCAGTTTTTCATCCTTTATTTGTCTGTTGTGTCAGAACAATTTTGTGACAGAGTAAGGGAAGGTAACAGTCAATCATTATTTATCAGTTATGCTTGACTATGGAAATTCAATTTTGTAACTTCTCAGTAGATTGGGTTATAATAAAGAAGAAAGTGGTTTTTCTATCGTTGTGTGCGACTTCTGTTAGAAAACGGGAACTGGCAATTTCATTTGTCAGGGTACAGAAATTTCCTTTATATTAGCAATGATGATTTTGCGTTATTTTGATGGAACTTAAGACTTCAATTTAAATCAAATCGGACAGATTCAAGGACTCGTCTCACTCATCCTTTTGCTTTTGTGTTGTGTGTGTGTGTGTGTGTGTTTGTGTGTGCGTATGTGCGCGCGTGTGTTTGTCGTAGTGGCGGATTTAAGGGAGAGGGGGGGCACCTGGTCACGTGCCCCCACCATAGATGTAACTAGTAGGGCATTGTTTTCTTTCAATCAATCATTACGAGTTGTAAAACTTTCCTTAGTTAATGATTATTTCAAAAACAACAACAACTACTACTGTGCATATATATATATATATATATATATATATATATATATATATATATATATATATATGCACAGTAGTAGTTGTTGTTGTTTTTTAAATAGTCATTAACTAAGGAAATATATATATATATATATATATATATATATATATATATATATATATATATATATATATCTGTGTGTGTGTGTGCGTGGGTGTCTGTGGGTCTGTGTGTGGATATGTTGTATACGTATGTGTTTATACGTATATATGTATATATAGATATATATATATATATATATATATATATATATATATATATATATATATATAGGAAAAACGGTGCCCTGAAAAAAACTTTTGCAATCAGTGACAGATATGTATACACAATGATCTGAATTTCATTCTAATAAAGCGAGAACGTCTGCGTCATACGACTCACCTCATATAACTTGCACTTTTCTATAATTGTGTGGCACCAGTCTATCAAATCAAGCAATCAGTCAATAGTATTGTTATTCACTTTGTGTCCTCCTTATAGTATGTTACATTTAATTATTTATATTTCAATAATACTTATTAGAAACGTCGGATATGAATTTAACACCATTTTCATAATGGTTTCAAACTTCTCACTTGACATAAATTATACTCAATTACAAGCGGGTTAAAACAGTTATGATGGTGCCCAATTGTGCAATGTTTACAGCAATTACACACTTCCCCGTTGTAAATCTGTTTCTTAATCACATTAAAAGTTGAAAAATATCGATGACCATAGGAACAGATAAAGTGCGAACTTGGATAATTCAGGAGACTAATGCGAAATAACAGTATAATCTCACACTTCAATAACTAACAAAATCAACACGAAAACTAACCGTTTATTGCAGTAACTGGCAACCTATCCTTGGATAACCATAATGATAAACAACACGAAAAATGCTTATAACACCAGTAATTAAAATTATCAACAACAACATTTATGGTAGCATTGGTAATTCGAACAACGGTCATAATCATAATTGAAATGATACGAAAGTAATAATAATAATAATAATAATAATAATAATAATAATAATAATAATAATAATAATAATAATAATAATAATAATAAGTATGGCAGAAGAGGGATGCTGGGTACCAACTCAAGAAAAGAAAGTACTGCAGAAGATGGATGCCGGGTACCAACTCAAGAAAAGAGGCAACAGAATTAACCATCTGATGTTCATGGACGACATCAAGCTGTATGGTAAGAGCATCAAGGAAATAGATACCCTAATCCAGACTTAAGGATTGTATCTGTGGACATCAGGATGGAGTTTGGAATAGAAAAAGGGCAAAGTAATAAGGACTGAAGGGTTAAATCTACCAGAAGGGAACAACATCAAACACATAGATGAAACGGGATACAAATACCTGGGAATAATGGAGGGAGGGTATATAAAACATCAAGAGATGAAGGACACGATCAGGAAAGAATATATGCAGAGACTCAAGGCGATACTCAAGCCAAAAATCAATGCCGGAAATATGATAAAATCCATAAACACATGGCCAGTGCCAGTAATCAGATACTGCGCAGGAATTGTGGAATGGACGATGGCAGAACTTCGAAGCATAGCTCAGAAAACGAGGAAACATATGATAATACACAAAGCACTACACCCAAGAGCAAATACGGACAGACTATACATAACACGAAAGGAAGGAGGGAGGGGACTACTAAGCATAGACGAATGCGTCAACATCGAGAACAGAGCACTGGGGCAATATATTAAGACCAGTGAAGACGAGTGGCTCAAGAGTCCATGGGAAGAAGGACTGATAAAAGTAGACGAAGACCCAGAAATATACAGAGACAGAAGAAAGTCAAGCAGAACAGGGGAATGGCATAACAAACCAATGCACGGACAATACATGAGACAGACTAAGGAACTAGCCAGCAATGACACGCGGCAATGGCTACTGAGGGGAGAGCTCAAGAAGGAAACTGAAGGAATGATAACAGCGGCACAAGATCAGGCCCTAAGAACCAGATATGTTCAAAGAACGATAGACGGAAATAACATCTCTCCCATATGTAGGAAGTGGAATACGAAAAATGAAACCATAAACCACATTGCAAGCGAATGTCCGGCACTTGCACAGAACCAGTACAAGAAGAGGCATGATTCAGTAGCAAAAGCCCTCCACTGGAGCATGTGCAAGAAACACCAGCTACCTTGCAGTAATAAGTGGTACGAACACCAACCTGAAGGAGTGATAGAAAACGATCAGGCAAAGATCCTCTGGGACTATGGTATCAGAACAGATAGGGTGATACGTGCAAATAGACCAGACGTGACGTTGATTGACAAAATCAAGAAATTATCACTAATTGATGTCGCAATACCATG
>NC_087207.1:73980484-73985484 GCF_015104395.2 Macrobrachium nipponense
TTGTTCTGACACAACAGACAAATAAAGGATGAAAAACTGAATTACTTTATTCTGAAGCATCACACACACACACACACACACACACATACACACAATAAATTATGAATGACCTAATTCCTAATTTTCAAGGCAAACGTAGGGAAGGAATAATTACATTCACTCATCCAATGCAGTTCACGAATAATGGTAGCAATGAATTCATTTTCGACATAATTGACCACGTTAGCTGTGACGCCATTTTATCCAGCAAACCAATAAGAGGTTTGCGCTAGTTACATAATACGGATGCTGCAGCAGGTCAAATGTTTTTTTTCGGTTTTTGGAGGCTGTCGAAAAATATGGAGCGCATAAAAAGCGAGCTTTTGGTACATATTTCCTGTGTTCATTTTATCCCAATGTCTTTTTTTTTTTTTTTTTTTTTTTATTCGGCAGGTAACATTTTATATAAAATTTATGATTGTTAGTAGAGGGACTAATTACGGGACCGTATGAACTGTAAGCGGAATATTGCGTATACATATTTGATTGCCAAATCTGTTATCTGGATTTGTGTGTATTGATATGCTTTTTGCTGTTCTATATTCTTTTTGATTGTTTTATATTTTGTTATTTTATATTCCTCAGAATTAATTGTTCCTGCTTACTTACTATTAATTTAAAATAACCATTTTTACAAACAGTTCTGTATTGGCTTCAATGAACGTATCGAATACGGCAGTCGGTTTCATCGCTGGAGTTTCATTCCAGAAGATAGGAGAAGGACGAATGACATATTATTAAGGTTTACTATCTCTTTTATAACATTCATTTCCCAAAGACGCACGGGAAATGAATGTTGTAAAAGAGATAGCAAACCTTAATGATACGTCATTCGTCCTTCTAAGAACGTCTGACCTCCTTTCAAAGTCAACAGGCTGATTCTTTCCTGATTAAGAATCACTGTTTTGTTTCCAGCCCAAACCTTAGTAAACATGTCATTCGATCTTCCAAGAACGTCTGACCTGATTCTATTCAGGTTAAGAATCACTGTTTTGTTTCAAGCCCCCATATTTTCGTATCTTAACACTAGGCTCTGGCAGGGATATATGTTGCTGCTACAAAGTTCCTCCCTTTAACCCCCTCCCCTTCACATCATTCATCCATTATTGTTGTATCAACATTCGCCCTTCCCCCACTGATTCCTTATAATCAGCGTCAATATGAATCTTTGGGGGGAGTCCCCTAGGGTTGACGCGGCACATTTTCTATGTGATTCCAGGATGAGAATTGTTACGTTCGTAGATGAAGAAGCCCCGTCCTTGGGGGTCCTCTCTTGTGTTATAAGTTAATTCAAAAATTTCTCCCAGACTCCCTACTCTTGGTTCACTCACTTAATTCACCAATTTCTTCCAGAATCCCTACTCTTACTTCACTCAGTTAATTCACCAATTTCTTCCAGAATCCTTACTCTTAGTTCACTTGATACCACTAATCAAAAACAAGCTAAAAAATGCAGCTGACCCTGGCAACTACCGGCCGATTGCAATCACAACGATCTCGTTGAAGATACTTAAGTCGTTCTTCTAGTGAGACTTCTCCCCTTTCTACACACCACTGACAACTACTATGAGATTCAGGGTCTCTGTAACACGGTTTTTTGGACTTTTCAAAACATCGGATGTAGCTGAAAGTTGACATATGTATATTTTACAACCACACACAAATTTTGTCAGCATTATCAATAACCTAAACCAGATAGTTTTAATTTTTATAGAGTAAAAATGATCTAGCCGACGCCATGGCCAATGATTACGAGCCAAGAGTCGAAAAACATTCATTACGTAAGCAAGGTAAACACACCTTTTGACGAAATGTTGCCCCGCCCATCCATCAGGCAGAACCTCCATCGGCTCTGAAACCCAAAGACTTTATGAATGGCGGAACGATACATAGATGTGGGTGGGGTAACAGCGCTAGCGTAGTAATACTACTGTAGCAGTAGTGCCGCAACAGTATAGCAGTAATATACATGAATTAAACGTTTCCATCTAGGCTTGATATTTAAATGGACCTAGGCAGAATGAGAAAAAATACCTTGAAAGTTTATCATTCTTAGATATTTCTTATGCTTTTCTGTCGCTGCATTATGGTCTATTGTTAAATTCCTGGTAATGGTAATAAATTCCTCAACTTTTTTGCATTCGGTATATCATTTCCTACTTTAGTTTTTCTTGGAAAACGTACTTTGGGGTACATAATATGTTTTCGTTTTCCCTTTTGTTTTCGTGAATATTTTACAACTGAGGTAATTGCAATTAAACAATTATTTCTGGTTGCTGTAAATGATGATTTCCCAGGAAATGAAATAGAAAAAAGGAATTGCAATTAGAGAATTCAAATTATATTGTGAAATGTGAAGCAATAATTAGAGACATGGCCCAAAATCAAACTTTTTACATGAAATGCAAATGGAGTATATTTAGCCTATTTTTTTATTTTTTTTATTTTGGAGATGTGATGTATGATGCTTTAATTAATCATTATATCCCACAGTTCAAGTCGACTCGTAACAAAGAGAATAAAGTATCCCGGCCATGATGAATATATATATATATATATATATATATATATATATATATATATATATATATATATATATATATATATATATATATAGCTTTAGTTAATCTTCGTCTTGAATATACATACATACATATATATATATATATATATATATATAAATATATATATATATATATATATATATATATATATATATATATATATATATATATATATATATATATATATATCCTATATATATATATATATATATATTTATATATACATCCTTGTACTTCTGTACTTTAAAAATCCTTGATAATTTTTTTTATAGAAATGGCAGATAGCGATGAAGATAACTATAAATGTAAAATGGATGATTCCGTGTAATCATAAAATTGCCGGTTAATACTCGCCCAACATTTCTTTTGCCTGGAAATGGGTTTTATTAACGTAACCCAGAATATTAAAGAAACATGATATATGTTCCACAAATTTCCCAACGTTGCTTGAAGGCAAGATAAACAGGAAGTCATCGTCCGATATTTTGCGGTGTTCCTGACAGGTTACGACTAAAAAGGCAAATCTTCGTGGAAATAACAGGTTTTTCACAACTCAGCTTTTTTTAACTCTTTCCATGAACTCCTTAGTTCAGAAAAGTTGAGTATATCTTAGTTTTACCAGACTACTGAGCTGATTAACAGCTCTCCTAGGACTGGCCCGAAGGATTAGATATTTTTACCCGTCTAGAAACCATTTGGTTACCTAGCAACGGGACCTACAGCTTATTGTGGGATCCGAACCACATTATATCGAGAAATGAATTTATATCACCAGAAATTAATTCCTCTGATTCCGCGTTGGCCGAGCCGAGATCGAACTTCCTTAGTTCAGAAAGAATACAATTAACTGGTCTTCATCCGGTAAAGCCTTGGGTTCTTTTTTCAAACTATTCTGATTAACATACCTTGTTCTTTGGTGTCTGTTTGACTGTTACGTTACCTTACCACAGCATACTGGAAAATGGGAATTCTGTCATTTCGTTTTTCGGAAAAGCACAGTGGAAATTCGACCCACATAGGCTGTCCTTGACACTTCCCCGCTTGGCAACACAATTTGCTTCCGAGAACTACATATTTCAGCAAAAGATAGATATATTGCAGGTTTAGATTTAAAAGTAAATCGATCTGTGAGCCACCATGATTTTTGAAGTATGCGATTTTCATTAGTATTTAGTTAATCTTCGTCTTGATCGCTTCGTAAATAATTATATGATTATATCTTTCTCAGATCTATTTAGAATCAGATCGCCTGTTTATTTCTTAATGGTAAGTTATCAAGTCATCACGATGGAACTTTAAGACTCCTTTAAGTACTATTAAAGGACCATTGTATCAAAGTGGTATAATTTCCTATCTTGAGACGCAATTAAGATGAATTTTAGATATACTGCAGGTAAACGTTGTTTATCATCGTTGATAAATATAAGAAGTAACTCTTCATTATTTAAAAAAAATTGAATCTATGTAATATGAAAACACGCAAAAGTAGTAGCCATCTTTCAAGGTGCAGTGTGCTTACAGTTAGTTAATAGTATAGATTACCTATTGCAATTTTGCAGGGAATGTGTTTTTATTTTTATTTTATTTACGAAACGATCGAGACGAAGATTAAGAAAATAAACGACATAATGGGAATTGCAAACTTCATATATATATATATATATATATATATATATATATATATATATATATATATATATATATATATATATATATATATATAAACGAGATTCATCAGCAAGATCCCTATACCTCGTACGTAATGCTTCAGTCGAATCTCAGTTACTGTCTCAAACGTCTTGCGTTGTTTCATGACAAACACTGGATTCCCATACCCTCTTCGTCTCTTGTTGGAACCATACTGATTACACTTATATCAGTTATACACTCGTATCAAATCCTCAGGCTCTTAACTGCTTCTGTCAAAAACCTACGATAAAGTTTCTCAAGTAGATTTTAGTGTTACCTTCTCATTTAAAAAAAAAAAAAAAAAATTCCTGTCGACCATCCTTGTGAAACCTTTCCCGCATCCATACATCCTACAATATGTTGCTCCCCTATTCAATCACACTGTTACACCTTCACCACAGCATCTACTTTGCATTCCTACCATCTCCTATTCCCACAATCTCCCGTGTCTTTCCCTTCCTTGCAATCTCTACAGTCACTTCCATCAGGATTCTCAAACCTACTGTATCCCAGCCCATTCTGTGTCGTTAAGCCCAATCTCTTTTCTTTCGTTCTTATTCAACAAGTCATCAAAATACTCAGTCGAACGGCTCAGGATTATCCTCTCTTAAAACAGTATGTAAAGGTATGGGTCGTTGACTTAGAGAGCCATTTGCTGATTAAATGTTTTCTCTAAGATGATTTCCCTATTCAACAGATTTATCCCCC
>NC_087207.1:73990484-73992984 GCF_015104395.2 Macrobrachium nipponense
TATATATATATACATATATATACTATATATACATATATATATATATATATATATATATATATATATATATATATATATATATATATACATATATATATATATATATATATATATATATATATATATATATATATATATATATATATATATATATATATATATATATATATATATTTATATACACACGTGTGTATGTGTGTAACCACATATGTGTGCTATATATATATATATATATATATATATATATATATATATATATATATATATATACTGTATAATTGCGTAACCACTTATGTGTACAGAATTTCATCTGACAGTGTAGTACGGCTCCAGTAAAGGTAGAATAGCTCATCCCTTCCCGATTGATAATTTTATATTTATGAACTCTCTATATGAAGCAAAGCACGGTAGCATCATGAGGGCAAGTAATCAGGGTCCGTTTGTTATTCCCTTTTCACTATGCTGCTATATACCTATCATAACACACGTACTTTTTAGGTAGAAGGAGATTTTGTTTCTTCACGTCGACCGCTTTTATCTGGCTACAGATTAATTGCTCTGCAATTCCCCTTTCCAAATAAGGCTTCCCCAGAGGCACCATTCCATAGTATATGAATATCTCTCAGTCATTCAACTTTCTCCCCGGTTAGTACACCAGCAAACGAGTCAAATATATATATATGTATATATATATATATATATATATATATATATATATATCGTCTGAATTCTACATTCATTGAATTTGGCTATGCACACTCACTTCATTTCCGCTCGCGAGAGTAACCCAATCGTGTTTTTGCGATATACCAGGTTTTGCTTTACAGAACAATATATATATATATATATATATATATATATATATATATATATATATATATATATATATATATATATATATATATATATATATATATATATATATATATATATATATATATATATATATATATATTATATATATATATATATATATATATATATATATATATATAGTATATGATATATATATATATTGTACTGTAAAGCAAAGCCTGGTATATCGCAAAACACTTATATATGATTAGGAAAATTGTTCTATTACAAGAGAATTCCATTTAATAAAAGGAACCCATGAAAATGCCAAAATATAGAAAATAAGTACTATATTTTATAGACTGTACTTATATGGAAGTACAAGACGCATTTAACTCTCATATATTATCTACAAAAAAAGAAAAATGGCTGTGGGTTTTAAATGGCGACGTTCTGTGTTTCTTTATAATTTTTGTGCCTTATTTCGAAAAAACCATTATCTTACTAGTACATTATTTTAGGTAAAACTGAACTTAGTTGCGTTATCCCCTTTATATGACAGTGGATTCTTTGAAATTTTCCTTAATTTTACTCTAACTGCAGAAAAAAATTTTATCACTGAAAATTCTCGTTTAGGTAAAAAGAAATGCACTTTGGTTGATGAGATAAGACCAAATACTGACGGCGCCATTTTCCTGATGTAATTTTCCTATTAAGATCATTATAGTTCAGCGCTTGTTTCATGGCTGACAAGCCCCGTGAGTTAATTAGCTTTATTTGGCATTCATACAGAGTTTCGACCTATGCTCACTGATGCAAAGCAAGCCTTCTGCATTTACGAGGATTTTCCATAAACGAATTGATTCTGCTGACTGACAGAAATTGTTATAAGTACAGAAGTTATGTTTTCAGTCGTGAGACAAAGGTACAACGATGGTGTGAAATTGGTGGAAAATTTGATACTAATTCAGTTTACTACGATTGATTTTGACCAAGTGCCACTGACGCCGGCCTTCTTAGCTCTAGTGTGTCTTAGTACCTGGCGACTGTTTCCTTGTATAAGCTAGGAAAGTTAGCCTGTCAATCAGTGACCAATCTCAGATCCCTCTGGTCCTTTCTGTTCACATGCAGATGATTCTACTAGCCAACCTCTTCTTCTCAGCATTTTCAAAAGGTTGCTTTCAATCCATTAACAGTCAGTGATGTTGTTCTTGTGGATTCAGACGGTATACCTTTATGGGGAAGGTAAAACTTGTATTGTTTCAATGTTGCCGTGACTATACTCTGTTTTTTTCCATCTGTCCATCCGCCTGTGGTGATTTTGTATGGTAACACTGCGTCCCGGGCTTTAGATAGTTACGCTATGTGTAAGTTGTAGGTAAATAAAAGGATATCTGGGTGTACATTTGCAACTGAAAAGTGTTTTAATAATTTACTGTATGCAAATTACACCGTTAATATTCGAAATAAGATATTATTATAATCGTTGAATGTAAGCTGAATGTAACTGTCTAAAGCCCGGGACGCAGTGTTACCATACAAAAACACCACAGGCGGATGGACAGATGGAAAAAAACAGAGTATAATTCCTTCCTCAAGGTGTGGCCTAACCAAATGAGACTTTAAAAGCACGAGGCCACAGCAGCTCTCTCTCAGAACCTCAGACACTCTCAGAAAGCTCAGAGTCTCAGACTTTCTCAAGCCC
>NC_087207.1:74002984-74005484 GCF_015104395.2 Macrobrachium nipponense
TGGCGCCGTCAGTATTTGGTCTTATCTCATCAACCAAAGTGCATTTCTTTTTACCTAAACGAGAATTTTCAGTGATAAATTTTTTTTCTACAGTTAGAGTAGAATTAAGGAAAATTTCAAAGAATCCACTGTCATATAAAGGGGTAACGCAACTAAATTCAGTTTTACCTAAAATAATGTACTAGTATGATAATGGTTTTTTCGAAATAAGGCACAAAAATTATAAAGAAACACAGAACGTCGCCATTTAAAACCCACAGCCTTTTATTTTTCTTTTTTTGTAGATAATATATGAGAGTTAAAAGCGTCTTGTATTTCCACATAAGTACAGTCTATAAAATATAGAACTTATTTTCTATATTTTGGCATTTTCATGGGTTCCTTTTATTAAATGCAATTCTCTTGTGATAGAACAATTTTCCTAATCATATATAAGTGTTTTGCGATATACCAGGCTTTGCTTTACAGTACAATATATATATTATATATATATATATATATATATATATATATATAATATATCATTATATATATATACACCTAGATATATATATATATATATATATATATACATATATATATATATATATATAAAATAATATACATATTTATATATATAATATATATATATATATAATTATATATATATATATATATATATATATATATAGAATATTATTATTGTTCTGTAAAGCAAAACCTGGTATATCGCAAAAACACGATTGGGTTACTCTCGCGAGCGGAAATGAAGTGAGCGTGCAGAGCCAAATTCAAAGAATGTAGATTCAGACGATATATATATATATATTTGACTTCGTTTGCATGGTGTACTCAGCGGGGAGAAAGTTGAATGACTGAGAGATATTCATATACTATGGAATGGTGCCTCTGGGGAAGCCTTATTTGGAAAGGGGAATTGCAGAGCAATTAATCTGTAGCCAGATAAAAGCGGTCGACGTGAAGAAACAAAATCTCCTTCTACCTAAAAGTACGTGTGTTATGATAGGTATATAGCAGCATAGTGAAAAGGGAATAACAAACGGACCCTGATTACTTGCCCTCATGATGCTACCGTGCTTTGCTTCATATAGAGAGTTCATAAATATAAAATTATCAATCGGGAAGGGATGATCTATTCTACCTTTACTGGAACCGTACTACACTATGTCAGATGAAATTCTGTTCACATAAGTGGTTACACACATATACACGTATGTATATATATTATATATATATATATATATATATATATATATATATATATATATATATATATTAGCACATATATGGTTACACACATGCACACACACACACAGTCACACACACACAAACACACACACACACACACACACACACACACACACACACACACACACATATATATATATATATATATATATATATATATATATATATATATATATGAATATATATATATATATATATATAGCACACATATGTGGTTACACACATACACACGTGTGTAATATATATATATATATATATATATATATATATATATATATATATATATGTATATATATGTATATATATATATGTTATATATATATATATAATATATATATATATATATATATATATATATATATATACCTTTCACAAACACCCTTCTCGAACACACAACGAAACTCCGACCCTATAAAATCAGTCTGGCCATACAATGCGCGCACCACCGCCATTGCTCTACCGCCACAATAACAGCGATTGTCGACCGATTTACGACGCCAAATGAGAATATGTCTGAAGCAACACTTTTCTCATTGTCGCCGATATCATTTTGTGCCGCGCCACTTGGTCAGGCTCTGTCCGAGTTACCTCACAAAGGGAAACGACATCTCCTTTGCGGACGCTGCCGGACTCCTGGATGTTATTTCTCACTCGACGTTCTCCGTTTGGCTCGACTGGTGGGATTGCTTTGAAAAAGATTCTTCTGTTCAGAGGAACTTTCGAACAATTGAGCGTTCTTTTATTGCATTGGAAAACTTTGGAACAAATGAGCGTTCTTTTATTACGTTTGTTAGTTTGTTTGTTTGTTTGTATGGTGCTTTTACGTTGCATGGAACCAGTGGTTATTTAGCAACGGGACCAACGGCTTTACGTGACTTCTGAACCACGTCGATTACGTGGAACTTTCGAACATGAGCGTTCTTTTATTGCGTTGGAAAGCTTCTTCAGAACCGAGGAACTTTCGATCAATTGAGCGTTTTTTTATTGCATTAAAAAGCTTCTTCAGTTCAGGGGGAAATTTCGAACAATTGAGCGTCCTTTTATTGCGTTAAAATAGCTTCTTCAGTTCCGAGGATCTTGCTAACAATTGGGTATTCTTTTATTGCACTGGAAAGCTTCTTCAGTTCCGAGGATCTTGCTAACAATTGGGTATTCTTTTATTGCACTGGAAAGCTTCTTCAGTTCCGAGGATGAGCGTTCTTTTATTGCGTTGTAAAGCTTCTCAAGTTCTGATTAACTTTCGAACGATTGA
>NC_087207.1:74010484-74017984 GCF_015104395.2 Macrobrachium nipponense
TTTTTTTAAATGAGAACGGTAACACTAAAAAATCTACTTGAGAAACTTTATGTAGGTTTTTGACAGAAGCGTTAGGTGCCTGAGGGATTTGATACGAGTGTTTATAAATGATATAAGTGTAATCAGTATGGTCCAACAAGAGACGAAGAGGGTATGGGAATCCAGTGTTTGTCATGAAACAACGCAAGACGTTTGAGACAGTAACTTGAGATTCGACTGAAGCATTACGTACGAGGTATAGGGATCTTGCTGATGAATCTCGTTTTTTTATATATATATATATATATATAGATTATATATATACTATATATATATATATATATATATATATTATATATATATATAAATGAAGTTTGCAATTCCCATTATGTCGTTTATTTTCTTAATCTTCGTCCTCGTCGATTCGTTTCGTAAATAAAATAAAAATAAAAACACATTCCCTGCAAAATTGCAATAGGTTAATTTATACTATTAACTAACTGTAAGCAAACTACACCTTGAAAGATAGCTACTACTTTTGCGTGTTCTCATATTACATAGATTCGCATTTTTTTTTAATAATGAAGAGTTACTTCTTATATTCACCAACGATGATAAGCAACGTTTACCTGCAGTATATCTAAAATTCATCTTACTTGCGTCTCAAGATAGCAAATTATACCACTTTGATACAATGGTCCTTTAATAGTACTTAAAGGAGTCTTAAAGTTCCATCGTGATGACTTGATAACTTACCATTAAGAAATAAACAGGCGATCTGATTTTTAAATAGATCTGAGAAAGATATAATACATAATCATTTACGAAGCGATCAAGACGAAGATTAACTAAATAACTAATGAAAATCGCATACTTCAAAAATCATGGTGGCTCACAGATCGATCACTTTTTAAATCTAAACCTGCAATATATCTATCTTTTTCCTGAATAAGTTCTCGGAAGCAAAGTGTGTTGCCAAGCGGGAAGTGTCAAGGACAGCCTATGTGGGTCGAATTTCCACTGTGCTTTTCCGAAAAACGAAATGACAAATTCCCATTTTCCAGTATGTTGTGGTAAGGTAACGTAACAGTCAAACAGACACCAAAGAACAAGGCTATGTTAATTCAGAAATAGTTTGAAAAAAGAACCAAGGCTTTACCGATGAAGACCAGTTAATTGTATGCTTTCTGAACTAAGTAAGATCGATTCTCGGCTCGGTCAACGTGGAATCAGAAGAATTCATTTCTGGTGATATAAATTCATTTCTCGATATAATGTGGTTCGGATCCCACAATAAGCTGTAAGTCCCGTTGCTAGGTAACAAATGGTTTCTAGACGGGTAAAAATATCTAATCCTTCGGGCCAGTCCTAGGAGAGCTGTTAATCAGATTCAGTAGTCTGGTAAAAACTAAAGATATACTCAACTTTTCTGAACTAAGGAGTTTCATGGAATGAGTTAAAAAACAGCTGAGTTGTGAAAAACCTGTTATTTCCACGAAGATTTGCCTTTTTAGTCGAACCTGTCAGAACACCGCAAAATATCGGACGATGACTTTCCTGTTTTATTTTGCCTTCAAGCAACGTTGGGAAATTTGTGGAACATATATCATGTTTCTTTAATATTCTGGGTTACGTTACTAAAACCCATTTCCAGGCAAAAGAAATGTTCAGCGAGTATTAACCGGCAATTTTATGATTACACGGAATCATCCATTTTAACATTTATAGTTATCTTCATCGCTATCTGCCATTTCTATAAAAAAAAATTATCAAGGATTTTTAAAGTACAGAAGTACAAGGATGTATATATAAATATATATATATAATATATATATATATATATATATATATATATATATATGTATATATATATAATATATATATATATATATATTATATATATATATATATATATATATATATATATATATATATATATATATATATATATATATAATATATAATTATATATATATATATCAATATTACTATTCTCATGGCCGGGATACTTTATTCTCTTTGTTACGAGTCGACTTGAACTGGGGGATATAATGATTAGTTAAAGCATCATACCATCACATCTCCAAAATAAAAAAAAAATAAAAAAAAAATATAAAAAAAAAGGCTAAATATACTCCATTTGCATTTCATGTAAAAACGTTTGATTTTGGGCCAGTCTCTAATTATTGCTTCACATTTCACAATATAATTTTGAATTCTCTAATTGCAATTCCTTTTTTCTATTTCATTTCCTGGGAAATCATCATTTACGCAACCAGAAATAATTGTTTTAATTGCAATTACCTCAGTTTGTAAAAAATATTCACGAAAACAAAAAGGGAAAACGAAAACTGATTTAATAAAATAAAAAATAAAAGTCAGAATATTATGTACCCCAAAGTACGTTTTCCAAAAAAACTAAAGTAGGAAATGATATACCGAATGCAAAAAAGTTGAGGAATTTATTACCATTACCAGGAATTTAACAATAGACCATAATGCAGCGACAGAAAAGCTAAGAAATATCTAAGAATGATAAACTTTCAAGGTATTTTTTCTCATTCTGCCTAGGTCCATTTAAATATCAAGCCTAGATGGATACGGCATATATATATATATATATACTATATATATATATATAATATATATATATATATATATATGTGTGTATATATATATATATATATATGTAATATATACATATATATGTATATATATATATATATATATATATAGATATATATATATACATACATACTACATACATACACATACATACAATATATCATATATATATATATTATATATATATATATATATATATATATATATATATATTGTGATATTATGTATACCATGTCTCTGTTCTCTGTAATTATGTCGCTTGTACATATTTATTCTTGTAGTGGTACTCCTTCTTACCACTAGGTTTTGTAACACTTGTTTTCCTGTTTTGACCTTTGTATCCCTTGCCTATCTTTTAGTTACTGTTCGTCATTTAAGTATCCTTGTCGTTCATTTAGTTTACTTTGGCTTGTAATATTTTGAGGAGGGCAGAGTCGCTCTCAGGCCACCTTAACGACAAACTATTCTGTATACACGGTGTAGGATAATCATCTTCCTATTGTTAAAGTAAGTCAGTGTGGTTTTTCTTTTATTTTGTGTTTCGTTGGTATACTTAATTCAGGTGTTTGTTTAATTGTTTGTCTGTGTGTTCGTTCATTGGTTCATATAATTGTGTTGGTTTAACTTGCGAATTGTTTTCTATTCTACTAAAGTAAATGTCAATGTAATTGCTTGTTATTTCTATTATTAAATTGTTATATTTTGTGATCTGAGTTTTACACGTTCCTTCATTGATTGATATTTCTTAAATGTTCTTATTATAAGCTGTAACAGGCTAGGCTAAGGCTTAGTTTATAATAATTGGGGGCCTGTCCGGGATCTTAAACAAGTAAACACACCTGATTAAACTACCAAAGTACTGACAGTCAAGTCACCGTGAATGTTCCAACGTACGATAATTTAAATTTTTATACATTGTGATTATCGAATAGATTTATTACAGTATGTTGCGTGGGTTCTTTTCTCCTATTTATCTTATAGCGATTTCTCTCGACATTTAAGTCATTCCAATTCATGTTTTCGGACATTGCTATTATAGCTGCGGTCGTATCTAAGTTAACGTAGAAAGTAACCGAGTTCATTTACATTGGTTCGCCTTGTTTCAAATAGTTTTGGGAGAAATATTATTTTGAAACTTCGTCTTTATGACATTATGGCATCATATTACCTTAGCGCCGTGTAATAGAGTAGGTTTGGAGTTTGACTGGCCTGACATTTCCGTATCTACGCTATTCGAAGCATCTAAGTATTATTGCTTTTCATATCGCTTCATTCGTACAGTTTTGTACCGGTAATTATATTTACTACTTTATCGAAGCATCCAAGTATTAACTTTTCATTTTGCTTCTTTCGTACCAGTAATTATAATTATTTATTCTTACCCGACTTGCGTAAAGTAAGAATAGTTCAGTATTACATCACGTGATATATATTACGTATTCTGTAATTGTTTTATGCATTGGGAACACTTCTCGTTGACTTTGCTACGTTCTCTTGTGGATTTTCAGTCGCAATGTTTTCAGTAGACGCATTTTTCAGTGACCCTAAGGGAAAACAAAAATCAACACTATAGATATGCTAAAAACAAAAGAGTGAATTGTTGGCTTTGGCAGCTAAGTTGAAGTAACTGCTAGTTCAAGAGACAGGAAAGATGACATAAAAAATGCCATTTTAGAATATATTAAAGGAGGAAATTGTAGAAGAACACGAGGCTAGGAAATTCCTGAGTGCTAAGAAAGAAAGCTCAGACGTTGAGCATATGAGTTAGCCATACAGTTAGAACAAGTAAAATTAGAGGCAGATAAGGAGAGAGAGACAAAAGTTTAGAAGTAGAGAGCAAAAGTTAGAGATATAAAGGAAAAGGTATGACCTAGAAATGGAGAAAGCTAGATTTAGATCATGAAGCTAGTCTAACTCAGAATATGGAAATTGAAAAAGTAGGATTAGTATAGAACACATAGTAGAATAATGGCCCTAGAATCTAATCAACCACTCAAGTTTTGACTTGACTAAGAGTTTAAAGTTAGTCCCCTGAATTTACAGAAACCGATGTAGATGCCTTCTTCCGTAATTTCGAAGATATTGCCTCAAATATGAAATGGCCAGTAGATCAATGGGTTTGGTTACTTAAATCCAAAGTCCAGGGTAAGGCTGCTATAGTGGTTAGTAATTTGGTAGGGGAAAGAAATTATACAGTAGTTAAGCAAGCTATTTTAGATGCTACATGGGTAACTGCCGAGGGTCTTAGACAAAGATTTGAGACAATACATTAAATCAAATGCTCAAACTTGGTATGAATTTGCAAATGAAAAACTAAGATTATTTCATAAATGGCTTAAGGCTGCCAATGTTAATAATTTTGAGGAACTCATTAACCTGATTGTGACTGAAGAATTCATGAGAAAACTGCCACAAAAATATTAGAATGCATATTGCTGGCCGCGAGGAAGAGGATTTAAAGAAATCTGCTATGTTAGCTGACCATTTTTTTCTTGATACACAAAACACACAAAGGTACTGAGATGTTTGTAAAGCAAGGCAAAGCAACAGGGTTTCAGTGGTGAGAAAGAGGGTGTTAATATATTGTTCATATTGTAAACAACAAGGTCATGACATAAATGAATGTAAAAACCCAACCTGTAAGAAATCTAAGTTTTTTGGCTCTCAGCTGTCCTACCCCGATGTTGGTAAATATAAAGACAGTAAATTTAGCGTAAAAGGTAAAGGAACTATGCATTGTAGTACGCCTGAAAGTGATGCCTTGTTTTGCTAATTATATTTCAGAGGGTACAGTAACATTCCCAATGGTACTCCTGTTAAAGTAAGAATCTTACGTGATACTGGGGTCAACCCAAAGCATGATTTTACATAGTGCAGTGCCTACAATTTCTTTGCTTGATGAAAAGGTACTAGTTAGGGATTTAAGTCACACTAACAGTTTGTCTTTAGCAGAGCTCAATTTAAACTGTGAATATGTATCTGGTAAAGTTAAAGATTGCTGTTATCAACACACCATTCCCTGTACATGATGTTCAAGTATTACTTGGGAATGATTTAGCTGGTCAACTAACTTTACCTAACCTTATTTTGTATAATCAGCCACTGGATAATAACTCTAATGATTTGGATATCTTTGAACATGTAATTAAAGAAAATAATTTCATTAGTGACTTAGGTGAAAATGACATTGAGGAAGTAGAGACCGATCAATGTGACCAGACTGAGAATTTTGTTGGTGTCGTAACTAGGGCAAAAGCCAAACAAGCTGTGAATGAAGGTGTCCCAGATATAGTAAAGACAACCATTCCCTGTACTAATTCTGATTTGATAAACTTACAACGAGCAGATGTGACTTTAACTAATGCACTTAAACAAGCTTCCACTAAAGAAGGTAAGGTACCTGGCTATTACTTTGATAAAGGAGTCCTGTTTAGGCTGTACCGACCAAGAAAGCTGTCCTCTAATGATACCTGGGCTAAAAAGAACAACTTTTAGTACCATTAACTTTACGTAAGAATATTTTTGAGTGTTGCTCATCAAGCAGATTCCCATTTAGGAGTGTCAAAGACCTACAACCGTATAGCTAATGATTTCTTTTGGCCAGGTATGAAACATGATGTAATTGAATTTGTTAAAGAGTGTCATGTCTGTCAAGTAGTTGGAAAACCTAATGAGGTAATTCCAAAAGCACCCCTCATACCAATTGTAATACCACACGAACCTTTCAGTAAAGTCATAATTGACTGTGTAGGCCCATTGCCAAAAACTAAAAAAGGTAATCAGTATATTTTGACTATACTTTGTCCTACCACTAGATACCCTATTGCAATTCCCCTTGGTAACATTTGTGCTAGAAATATTGTGAAACACCTCCTTAAAGTTTTCACCACTTATGGATTCCCTAAAGAAATACAGAGTGATCGGGGTACTAATTTCACAAGTGACCTTTTCAATGAAACTTTAAAGGAATTTAATGTAAAACATACTCTTGCATCACCATATCACCCACAATCACAAGGTGCTCTTGAAAGACACCATCAGACCTTAAAATCATTACTTCGAAAATTTTGTATGGGATGGAGACTGGAACAGACTGGGATGAGAGTTTAGACTTAATATTATTTTGTAATTAGAGAAGTCCCTAATGATTCCTTAGGTATGTCACCGTTTGAGATGTTATTCAGACATAAAGTTAGGGGGCCACTACAAGTACTTAAAGATAAAATGTTGAACAATGATACCTTAGATAACGTAACTGTAGGGCAGTATGTCGATAAATTGAAATGTAATTTTGAGAAAGTCCATAATTTTGCATTTAATAACTTAAAAAGTAGTCAAGATGCGATGAAGGAATACTTTGATCTAAAAACTAAAGTTCGTGGAAGTTTTAAAGAAGGGGATTTTGTACTTGTAATATGTTTCCCTACTCCTAGTTCTCCTCTCCAACATAAATTTTCTGGTCCTTATATAATTCAGAAATGTGTCAATAATAACAATTATATAATCAGTACTCCTGACAGAAGAAAGTCAACCCAATTAGTTCATGTAAATCTCATCAAGAAATATCATGGTAATCCTCCAGTTGCTTTGCATTGTCTATCAGACTCTAATGTATTAGATTCTAAGAAATATAATGCATCAGCACACCAAAGTAAAACCCCATTGCCACATGATGCAGATTTATATCACTCTAATGATTTTGTTTCTTGGACAGACTCTGCTAACCAGGAATATTGCAGAATATTCTAATATATTTACAGCATCTACCCCGAAAGCAGAGGAGCCAGCTAGCAGAATTATTCCACAAATACAAGAGTATATGTGGGGATGTGCCTCAACGTTGCAGCGATGCTGAACACGACATTGAATTACAGCCGGGTACACGACCAATTCGTC
>NC_087207.1:74022984-74027984 GCF_015104395.2 Macrobrachium nipponense
CCTGATATAAAATTTTTTTTAAAAATCTTATATTTCCATATTTATGTGTTGGTGATGTACGCTCTCTTAGAGTGAAAGAAACTGTAGTATATATTTTTTCCAAGCTTCGGTGACGATGATTCAGGTCAACTTTCCTATGAGACTTAACAGGGATAAAAGAACATCAAATGCAGTGAACACGGAAATGGAATGTATCACGCACAAGGGCATCGATCAAGATGGAAAAATAATTGAAATGTTGGAGGAAGTACGTAAACAGAACTAATAATTGAGACGCTTCATGAAAGTCCACTCCTTCTTCTGTCTTGACTTGTTGGGAATCGTTCACATTTCGATTTAATTTTGCTTTTTAAATCCATGCGTTAGCCCAGGCATCTTTATTCATGTTGCCCGAAAAGTTAAATCTATCTTAGTTTAACCAGACCACTGAGCTGATTAACAGCTCTCATAGTGCTGGCCCGAAGGATTAAATTTTTATTTACTTGACTAGGAACCAATTGTTTGCTTAGCGACGGGACCTACAGGTTATTGTTGGATCCGAAGCACATTGTATCGAGAAATGAATTTATAATCACCAGAAATATAGTCCTCTGACTCCGCATTGGCGGCAGGCGGGAGCGAACTAGGGCTACCAAATTGATAGGCGAGTAAGCAAACCACTCATCCAATGAGGAACTTCACGTTGTCCAGAAAGACAAAATAGAGGGCTCTCCCAATTGGGTGCATGTCGAATATTCACCCTCATTGCAGGCATCGCTAAATGGCGTTTGTAGTGTCCCTTGGATCCCCAGCTGAAACCCACTTTTTTTAGCTTTTTAGTTGACCTCCTTTTCCGCTTCTGTCATTTAGTCTTAGGCAAACTCTCTAATTATTACTTTGTTATTGTTGAAGATTAGGCTGGCGTTATGCCAGCACAGGCTCTTGCTGTTTTACCTAAGGTCCTTTAACTTCATCTCATTCATTTTTTGGGCTTCTCTCTTACTGGAAGTGCAACCACTTTAACTCCTCTTTCACTCTCTTTTTTTCAGAATGGCTGAGGTTGTCCCAGTGCTTCAGTTTTAGCATAAATTCCATTAATCCAGCCCAGTCTAATCAACATGTTCAAATGGTTATCATTAAAAAGTAATAAGTAACATTTCTTGGCAAGTCTTCTCCGTTCAAATGGTTATAAAAAGTAATAATTAGCATTTCTTGGTAAGTCTTCCGTGTTCAAATGGTTATAATAAAAAAAATAAGAAGTACGTAGCACTGTTAAGACTTCTGTGTTCAAATGGTTATCATTAAAAAGTAATAAGTAGCATTTCTTGGTAAGTCTTCTCCGTTCAAATGGTTATAAAAAGTAATAAGTAGCCATTTCCTTGGTAAAGTCTTGCCGTGTTGCAAATGGACTTCATCATCAAAAAGTAATAAGTACGTAGCATTGTTAAGACTTCTGTGTTCAAATGGTTATTATAAAAAAAGCAATAAGTAACATTTCTTGGTAAGTCTTCTGTGTTCAAAGGATTATCAAAAAGTAATAAGTAGCATTTCTTGGTAAGAATTCTGCGTTCAAATGGTTATCATCAAAAAGTGATAAGTAGCATTTCTTGTTAAGACTTCTGTGTTCAAACGGTTATCAAAAAGTAGTAAGTAGCATTTCTTGTTAAGATTTCTGTGTTAAAATGGTTATCAAAAAGTAGTAAGCAGCATTTCTTGTTAAGATTTCTGTGTTCAAATGGTTATCAAAAAGTAATAGGTAGCATTTCTTGTTAAGATTCTGTGTTCAAACGGGTTATCAAAAGTAGTAATGTAGCATTTCTTGTTAAAGATTTTCTGTGTTCAATGGTTATCAAAAAAGTAGTAAGCAGCATTTCTTGTTAAGATTCTGTGTTCAAATGGTTTATCAAAAAGTAGTAAGCAGCATTTCTTGTTTTTAAGACTTCTGTGTTCAAACGTTTATCAAAAGTAGTAAGCAGCAAAATTTTCTTGTTAAGATTTTCTGTGTTCAAAATGGTTTATCAAAAGTAGTAAGCAGCATTTCTTGTTAAGATTTCTGTGTTCAAATGGTTATCAAAAAGTAGTAAGCAGCATTTCTTGTTAAGATTTCTGTGTTCAAATGGTTATCAAAAAGTAATAGGTAGCATTTCTTGTTAAGACTTCTGTGTTTTCAAATGGTTATCAAAAAGTAATAGGTAGCATTTCTTGTTAAGACTTTCTGTGTTCAAAACGGTTATCAAAAAGTAGTAAGCAGCATTTTCTTGTTAAGATTTCTGTGTTCAAATGGTTTATCAAAAGTAGTAAGCAGCATTCTTTCGTTTTAAGATTTCTGTGTTCAAAATGGTTTATCAAAAAGTAGTAAGCAGCATTTCTTGTTAAGATTTCTGTGTTTCAAAATGGTTATCAAAAAGTAGTAAAGCAACATTTCTTGTTAGATTTCTGTGTTCAAATGGTTATCAAAAAGTAATAGGTAGCATTTCCTGTTAAGACTTCTGTGCTGTTAATTTGCATACCAGTCAAGCGTATATGCCTTAAAAATTAAGGGATACTGTTCCACTAATACTGCTTTTACACTCTCCTGTTATCACGCTGAAAACAAAAGAGACTTCAGGCGGGGGGGTGGGGGGGGGTTGGGGGGGGGGGGGGGGGGGGGGGGGGGGTGGGGGGGGGGGGGGGGGGGGGGGATGCCTAATGTATGAGTGTTGTCACACTACTGGACTCAAAGTTGGGAAATGAACATCCACTGTCAGTTTGTGGAATTATTAACGCTCCACCGAGTACTCTCTGGCGATAACTTCTTAGTTTTTTCTTCTAATTTTAAATTGACCAATGTGCCAGAGATTTAAGTGCCTGACCACACTTACCAAAAAGATACGTTTACATCCTATGTCTGTTTGTGGAATTAACGCTCCACCGAGTACTCTCTGGCGATAACTTCTTAGTTTTTTCTTCTAATTTTAGATTAACCAATACGCCAGAGATTTGAGTGCGTGACCACACTTACCAAAAAGATATCCAGTGTCTCATCACGATCCACGTTTATTTATGGATGTCGATTATCAGTAAGTGAGCGACCAGGGTGCCAGTTTAGTCAGTCGTTAAATATCAAGCCACTAACATCGCAGAGCCCCCCCCCCCCCCCCTTTTTTTTTTTTTATAAAGGTAACACGTAAATGTAATTTTACACTGAAAGGATTACGCAGGATTTAAATCATTCTCAAAATATTTTTGCACCACGCAATCCAAACAGGGACGCCTAATGGAAAGGAAATGTTTTGTCCGAGGATGAAATGTCTAAGTATCACAGGATTATTCCCGAAATTGGAGAATCTTGGTACTGAAACGTAACTAATTCTAATGGCCAACATTATTGTGCTTCGGCATAAGATAACTTAAGAGGAAGAGAGAGAATTGGAATACCGGTGAGCTCTCATGGCAATCACCTTATTTTTACATATTATAGTGCTGTGATATAAAGAGAAATCTTATTTTGAGAGAGAGAGAGAGAGAGAGAGAGAGAGAGAGAGAGAGAGAGAGAGCATATAATCAATCACCTACAGCAATGAGAGATCAGAGACCCCGGAGGTAAGCGGGGGTGCAGCATCCAATCTTGTTTATGGCACAGTTATGTGTGCTGGCAGCAAGAAAATGCCATAACATAACTCTGGGGGGATTGCCCCCAAAACAAATGGTGTGGGTAGGAAGGAAATAATAACAGGGCCACACTTCGCGTTCCTTTGACCATCATTGGATTGCTCCTCCTCGTTAACGACGCAGAGGAAGAATGGGAGAGAGATGGAAGGAAGTCCCTTCTTTCAGGTTAAAAGTGAAAAGAAAGTCCGCACCTGCACAGTCCAGAAAAGTACGGCTTTTGCCTACCAACCAATAGCGTACGGACAGTTCGATGATTTATTTCCAACTTACAGTCAGTGTGAGGAAATCTTTCCGCGCCTTTGTTTTCCCAAAAACTTATTACTTTTCAGTTTCGGAAAAGCAGATTACAGCTACGATTCTCACTACCCAACCTCTCTTCTTCCTTCCCCTCCAGCTGCTCCTTGCTTTATTCTAGAATGACTTTGAAAGGGGATAATTTGTTCGTCTATCCCATTGACTTTTACATTACTAAATTTTGTAGGATTTGGTAGCGAAGGCTCCCAAACCCTCTGCAAATCAACCTTTTCCTTTCTCTTTGAACTATAAAGTGTTACTGACTTCTCTTTAACTCAAGCCATATTTTTCATGGGTCTTACCTTACTTATCTTTGGTGATTTCATTGCTGCCTCATAAGCTACTTGGGCTCATTCTAACTATGAGTTTCCTTACCATCTACGTGGGCAATTATAAAATCTCTGGAGGCGAGAAGAACCGATGAATCAGCTGTCATCCATTCTGGCTTTCTGAAGAGGGTTTGTAAATGACTTTATCAAAATATTTTGCCATGTTAATGTCTATGTCCTGAGCATTCACCTGCATAACCTGTCCCAAGAGTAGTAACTTCTTTAAGCCTTCCATCCATTACCTTCTTGTTCTTACTTCTACTATATCTGGAATTAACGAATCTGAACCGAAGTTTATATTCTGAAACACTGAGATACTAAAAGATTTCTCATTTACCTACTTATCTATCCTATTTTACCTAAGAATAACAATTTTATGTTCTGATATTGCTAAGACATTTGACAGGGTCTTGTAAGAGGCCATAACTCCCCGGCTTCGGTCGGCTGTCAATCTCTGTTGTGGTTGACTGTGGTAAGTGCGTCCTGTTTTCCTGTTTCTTCTCTCTAGTAATATTCCTTAGTGAATTGTTCCCTTCCTTTCCTTATATTGTTCATTTCATTTATGACTTTCTGTGAGCAGACGGTTGTACGCTGCAAAAATCCTCCTCTTTTCCATCGCTGAAAATCTAACGCTTGCTGAAAGCTTTACTTAAGGTTAATGTTGATCTGGATACCGTTCCATTCCCGAGCCAATTTTCATTCCAGTTCTTTCCTCCATACTGCGGTGAGAAACTATTGAAACACAAT
>NC_087207.1:74030484-74032984 GCF_015104395.2 Macrobrachium nipponense
TGACGCAAAAGCAAAGAACTAAGAGTAGATACAAGTGGCAAAAAAACAAAAAAAAAAAAAAAACTCCATTAATGATTCAGCAGACGGAAAATATTCGAAATAAATTCCTGCCTCGTGATCGTAACTAGCGTGGCAAGCTCCAGGGATCCGGACGGTCACAATTTCATCTGGGCTTTACAAAACTCGGCTCTCAATTTGTTTGAATTTGCTTTTCCTTTCTCAGCGTTTTGTCGTGGAAGCTGCAAAAATGTGTTACGGCTGTAAGCTTCCTGCTATGAATACTTCAAGTTTTGCTTGCGCCGGCAAAAGTTTCCCTTTCTTCTTCTTTTATTCGGTTGTTAGAATCCATTGTCGCGCTCTTCGTCCTTTCTGTTTATTCAAGGACTTTGCGTTGCTATTTTCGTCATAGGTCGACGGATGTGCTGTCTTGCGAAGTCTGTCATTTTTAAGACTAAAATTATTTTTCACGCATACAATTTTTTCTTTGTTACGTATTTCCTGTATCTTTCACATTATAGGAACGTTTTATCCAAAGCGTCCTAATAAATATAGTTGAAGATGTAAACGACAAAATTGTGAAAAAAAATATAAATGGTTCCTGTTTTGTGGAAAATTTCATTCCAAGAATATTTTCGTTTTTCTGTTAAAGAAAACTATTGTGACGGCATCAGATCTTAAAAACTGCTGAGGCTAGAGGGTTGCAAATTGGTATGTTGCTCATCCACCCTCCAATCATTCAAACATACCAAACTGCACCCCACTAGCATCAATAAAATTAGCCGTGATCGTGCGTCTGACAACTCTACTGGACAGGCCACCACCGGGCCGTGTCTGGAAGCTTCATGAGCCACGTTCTCATACAGTATTATACACTAAACAAAAAAAGCAAGTCTCCCTCTGTTGCCACTATTATACACTATACTATACAGAAAACTCGACTGGGCCGAAGAAACTTCGGCGTATTTTTTACTTGTTTTATTTATTAAAAAGGAATTTGCTGAACCACGAGCTGAACCATGAATGGTATCTTCCTGTAGTGTTTTCTGTAGGCACGGTAATAGAACATAGAATATATTCATGCTAATTAGACTCGCCACTGACTACTTGACAGCTATTTATCCTTATCTGCCCTAATTTGCAGTAACGCGAGTTCCTGCGGTAGGGAACGTCTTGCTTGGGAATCCTCGTCCAGTCAAAAAATCAAGCTTGAGCAAGAGCCCGTGCTGGCATAAAGCCAGCTTAAACTCAAATACCAATTAAGCCTCCCTCAGTTGCCAGGAACTTGTGGTTCAGTAAAGGCTGTTCAGGGTTCCTTCGTCACCTCAGACACAGAAGTTTCCACAGCTGCCAAAAACAGAAGAGACACGTTAAATCTTAGTATACCTTGAGAAGAATACATGAATTTACCCTCGCATGGTGTTATAGTAATGATTTTCATCGAAAACAAAAACATTTCCTACAAAAATATAACGAGAGTTGGATGTCCAACAGTTATGTATAAGTACATATACTTATGACTAAATTTCAACAGAAAGCTTTCCCGAAAGCTCTCTGTTGAGATTTATTTTTGAATATATCGGTACCGATACATAACTGTGGATTTGTTTCTCCATTTCAAGACTCACGCTACTATGAGTATTTTCTAAATAATTTTCGCGTAGCAAATATTGTGCAAATTCTAAATGACAGTTTATAATGACACAATAAATTAGCTAACCAAAGTGACATCCAACTCTCGTTATATTTTTGTAAGGAGGTTTTAGCAGCAGCCAACTAACAAGTAGATCATCACATCATCAATAATTATATGAAGAGTAAATAATGATTTTTCAGAAATGGTGCACAACTCACCACGAATCCAAGATTGATCTTGACACTTTCTCGCCAGTAAGGAAAAGCTGGTAAATAAATAGATAAATTAATATGTATGCATACATAAATATATATATATATATATATATATAATATATATATATATATATATATATATATATATATATATATATTATATAACATACATATACATACATACATACATATATATATATATATATATATATATATATATATATATATATATATATATATATATATATATGATTGAAACTTGAATCTCGTACTTATTCCATATAGTGAAGATGTTCGTTTTATCTTTGATCATTTTACGTAGAAATCAAGCGATGATTCAACTAATTGCAACATGGAATCTATCGCTATTAAAAAGTCGTTGTTAGATAGAATAATTTTATTTTCTTAAATCTCCTCAGAAAGGATTCAAAGATCATAGCACATTCAGCATCTCAAATTCCGCAGATCATGACAATCTAAAGCAATTAAGATATTTTAAAGAAGCATTTATTCTTTTTTAAAACGACCGAATGCATTGGCGTTTTGCTAACGTTTAAATATCATAGATAATCCAAGACTAATTGTATAAAGTATTAGAGTCGGTAATGTTTTTGGTGGTTTTATCGACCAACATTTCGATAATTCAGGATTT
>NC_087207.1:74037984-74077984 GCF_015104395.2 Macrobrachium nipponense
ATCACAGGGCTGGAAACTGTCTCTCGAGAGAGTTCATAAAGGCAGGATGTATGTTCCACCTCTCCTGAGGGATACTTTTGAAAGACGTATCCCTCAGGAGAAGTGGAATATACATCCTGCCTATGTGAACTCTCTCGAGAGACTGAGAGTCTCCAGCCCTGTCATTGGCTTATCAACAGCGTCGTAAGGGACTGGCCTAGACTTTTCAAATGCACGACATTGACGAACTCTCTTAATGGAATTAAAAATTAAAACCAGGCAATCTAATGAAACTAGATGCATCTTGACAAAGGTCCAAATCACACTAAAACAACTCATGAAAAAATATTAAGAACCTCTTTAAGAAATTCGGGAGAAATAAATGCAATATGAGATCAAATTCGGCTGCCGGTAATACGTAGTATACACCGATTGAGCAAATAGCAAAACGCTTAGTTGCAACAGCGATCAGAATCAAACGAGCATTCCGTGCAATCGATGTACAGTGCGTGTTTGCTGGCCTCGTCTTAAATTAGATGAATAAGGAATGGCTTCCACATGCAGAATACGAGACAAAGAGCGTTCCCAAACAAGAATATTATGTACTCAAACAAAGTATATTAGACTTTGGGGCTGTGCTGTCTTAGAGGCTGTCAGGTGTCGTTACTGTTACATAGCGAATTATTATTATTTACTCGATGAAATATGAGTTTCATAAATTCCCACAGCTAAAAGCATTTCTCACTTTTGCCGATTTGTCGCTAATATATCGTATTGATTCACTGTAGAACAAAAGCAGTAATCTGCTTGTGATACACACACACACACAGACATATATTATATATATTTATATATATATATATATATATATATATATATATAGATATATATAATATAATATATATATATATATATATATATATATAATATGCTAAGAAAAGCATTTCTCACTTTTGCCGATTTGTCGCTAATATATCGTATTGATTCACTGTAGAACAAAAGCAGTAATCTGCTTGTGATACACACACACACACAGACATATATTATATATATATATAATTATATATATATATATAATATATATCTCTATATATATATATATAGATAATATATATATATATAGATATATATATATATATATATATATATATATATATATATATATATATATATATATGAATGATTATCACATCACCGTGATTCATATAAATTATTCTTATAACCTAACTTGTTAGCTGAATCGATAACATCACTGAAGTCCTGATTTCTTCTCTGTCTGCTGGGCGGTGGTTTGAACCCACGAGAGAACGCAACTTCCCCATTATTAACTAAAAAATTCCCCTTTATATATATATATATTATATATATATATATATATATATATATATATATATATATATAATATATATTATATATAAATATATGTAGTCATTCTCCCTGACTAAACCACTTGTTGATCGTCGGAGGTAAATTCTAATCTGTGGCGTGCAAATAATTGCAACAATTTTTCGGTATATTGTACTGTTATTTTCAAGGTCAACAGCCAAAACTGGTGTAATTTTTAAAAACAGAAAAAATAAGACGGCATAAAACACTACCCTATGGGCTAAAGAAAGGGTACGTTTGGGCTCAAAAAACATATTCTGAACGAGATTCGTCTGTAAACATTTGAAAACTGTACTGCAAAATTTCTATGTTGAATCTTTATAGTTAACTCAACATGAATTCATACTTATAGCCAAAACATTCTAGTACATACCCAAATCAATCTAAAAAAATTAAGATATCAAAGATTTCCGTCCGCTCTCTGTAAAGACTTAAAAGATCAGTTCTTTCACTAACCACATATAGCATTAAAGAATGCAGATTGGCTCGTAACGTAATATTTTCCATCAGCAGTTATACCTTCCTTTGAATGCTCTAATTTTTATATAACCCCATTTGCTAGGTAATTGATAAAAAAAAGACATAAAAAAACAACAATCACACACTGTACTTAATTCAAACGATAGTGAATTACATAATATTGAGAAGTAACTCAAGAAACTGATCTGGATCCAACTACACTAACCGTTTAGATCTCGTTCTAGGTAATTCCTGTGGCGATACAACTTAAGCCTAATCTCAGTAAATTACTAGACCATATGATATGCTGCAGCAATAAAGTAAGACTGATCTACCCCTGGAATGTGAAATTCCATCTCAGGAACATTTTTAAGAGGCATTTCAGTCATGAGTGTCTGGTCGTACTTGAAAACAATGCATTTCTGGTTCGGGCAATTGGTCTTAACACCACTGACCGCAACTGCAATTGTTTTAGTAGAAGAGGAAGAGGTCGTTTTTGGTATAAATACCGTAGTTTGTATTTTTACCACGAGCTAAAATAAAAATGTTATCTTTTTCTTAAGCTGCATTCTGCTAAATCTTGCTGAGCGATGTTATAATCGTGTGTCATCAATGAAATTACTGATTTAAAACGGGTTATTACATAATTGAAGATATATTAGGCAATTCTATAAGCAGACTCCAAGTAAATGAGCTAAAGACTTGGATATAAACAGTTCAGATACAAAAGAGTTAGGGGCAATGGAGTTGCTGAAAATGAGTGACGTTCTGGGTGGTCAAAAAATGATTTCATACCATGAAAACGATTTTAACTACTGACTAACATGGAGACAAGGGCGAGTAACGTACAACCAATAAACTAAAGTGGTCCAGATGGCAGTGTTTAATTCAAACTCATACTTGATAAATGGCAATGATGTAATTTCTGCACAATAGATTTTGTGAAGGTGAATGGACTTAAAAGATAATGTTTAATCAGGCCGTGAAAATTCGGGTCAACTACAAATATGATTCACAAGAAATTCAGGACGTATTCGAGTCGAGTTCCGTAATTAAAAAAAAAATAAATAAATAAGTTAAAAAACTGATTTTATTAATGAGAAAAATCTGCCCTGTGAAAATCAGCATTCTTATCACTGGACGATTCTTTTGCCTTTTTCTATTTTTTTTTTTTTTTTTTTTTTTATGAGAAATAACTACTGAGATGGCTACACGTCTGTCCGTCCGCACTTTTTCGGTTCGCACTCAGATCTTAAAAATACTGAGGCTAAGGGGCTGCAAATTGGTATGTTGATCATCCACCCTCCAATCATCAAACATATTAAATTGCAGCCTTATAACCCCAGTAGTTTTTATTTTATTTAAGATTAAATTTCGGCATGATCGTGCGTCTGACATCGCGATAGGTGCCAACAACATAGGCCACCATCGGGCCTTGGCAGAAAGTGTCATACAGAATAGTTATAAAACTCGATTGGCGCATATTTTACTTGTTTTATTTTGCTGATATACCTTGTCTGTCTTAAAATAGTGGCGTCTATCGTGTCCTTCAGAGTGACTCATCGTCTTTGTTAGATTCTGGTTCTACTGTCTTTTTTTTTTTTTTTTTTTTTTTTTTTTATGCAGTCCTGGGCTGCATAAGGCCTTCTGGTTGGCCGCCACATTTTCCTTCGTATCGGTTCAACTTTTAATTTTTTTTTAAGGATATATTTACCTTTGGCGCCACAAATCACTTAACAACCAACCATTGATGTTCTAACATTAGCCTTTTCACGTCAAAACCACACACCCAAAAGAAGTCCTAACTTCCAATCAGAGAGAGAGAGAGAGTTTGCGCTTTCTATCTTTCACACTGTCAACAGTCTTCCAGCCAATTTGTTATCCATTTATTACCCAGCACGGCAGATGATCCGTGATGGCGGAATCAATTAGCCAGCTGCTACAATACGTGACAGAATGATCTGAGCGCCTGGATGGAAGTGGGCGGCTTGGCTGGGGGCTCAAGGGCGTGGGTGGGTGGTCGAGGGGTTTCCTTTGACCCTGATGCAGAGCAGTGAGGGAGGTAGGGAGGAAGTGGGGACGGGGGTGGGGGGGGGGCCGTCTGGATGAAATCGGCCTCTCTGATGATCATGGCTGTCCTAATGGGGTTTCCCCCATTGTCAATTATGTTACTTTCGCTATTAATTACCTCATCAAGTCACTTCCAGCAGATCAAGAGTTCGCGGGATGATCGCGCAGCTCAGTTGGCCTTCTGATGAGTTCTGATTTACTTCCAAAATAGGCGCTAACACGAATTTGATTATTCGCATTTCTCGATCTGGGTCCATCGCTATGGTCGTGTGATGTTATTCGGGGAACATAATAAGCGCAGAAGTTCGGGGTCTGAGTATAATTCAGGAACATTTTCCAGAGAACGCGTTTTTATTCATTGCCTGTTTCGATGAGCGTCCAGTTCTTGAACCTTTGGTTTTATTACATTTACCAATAAATATTATCCTTGACATTCTCCCTCGATGGTACACACAAAAATCTTCGGAAACATACCATGACCACAATATATATTCTACAATATATATTCAATCTTTAATATTAGGAATCTTTTGGTCGTTGTAAGAAATAATGTTGGAAGTAGCAGTGTATACCTGCCAATAAAGACAAGACAAGTCTCATCGAAAATTCATATTGACTTTGACAGTGATGGTCAGGTATGAATGAATCCTATGATAGTATGGAAGTTACGGGGATATGGGTATATGAATAAGATATTGGGGGAGGGGAGTGACACCTCTTCAGAAGAACAGTCTTTCCAGAATGTTCTGACCCAGGTTCACGAAATAAATGGATAGTAAGTTATCCGAGAAGAATGGAATGACAACATGTTATTGTTGAGATTTTGGCCGGCGAAGAAGGAATAAAAGGTTTATATTTTTGAACTTCTATTCATAATGCTTTGCACACATCATGGCTTAATTAAAAATGTGTAAGTAACCAATCTCAGCATACTATATACAGACATACTATGAATATCGCTATATACAACAATGTGAATATCTAGTCTCCACACACACACACACACACACACACATATATAGTGATATATATATATATATATATATATATATATATATATATATATATATATAATATATATATATATATATATATATATATATATATATACATATAAAGGGCGTCCAGAGAGTCTTTCCCGGATTTCAGACCTTTATTACACACAAACCTTGTTAGTTACTGGTATAAGGTTTTCTTTAATTTAAACAACAATGACTAGAGTTTTATTTACATTACTAATAAATTTCAACATGTACCCCTTTGTTGTCTGGAGTACATCTAAGCGAAATTCTACCTCACACCAGGTATTCTCCAACATTGCCATAGTTACAATTGCTAAAGCTGCTGTTAACCTTGCTTTTAAGGTCTCAACATTAGCTGCTGGCGTACTGTACACTTTACCCTTGATATAACCCGATAAGAAAAAATCAAGGGGGGTAATATCTGGTGAACGCAGTGGCCATTCTGTTGGGCGGATGCATCACTCACACTGGGTTTACCACTTCTCTTACGGTCTTCAACACTTCCAGTCTCTGTAAACTTTTTATAACAGTCTTTAATGTTTTTCACATTTGGTGGATCTCATCAATACTCATTTCTGAACTTGCATTGAACTGCAACAGCTGATTTTGTCTCGTGGTATCAAAACACACTCTGAGCTTACTCCTGCAGTGAAACCATTTCTGCTATCCTTGACTCAGCTGGTGGATAGTGTGATCACAGTGGCATCTGTAGGCAAACAAAAGAAACTTTAGTAACTTTTCAACAGAATGTGAAAGTTATACTGTCATATCCAAAATAATTTTAATGTTATTAATTTTATTAATCAGGGAAGGATTTATAATATATATAATATAAATATATCATATTTATATATATATATATATATATATATATATATATATATATATATAGATATAGATATAGATATAGATATAAGATATAGATAATATATAGATATATATATTCTAATATATATATAAAATTATTAAATAAATAATTATATATTATTTAAAAAATTTAATATATATATATCTATATATATAGCTATTATCATATATATATCTATATATATCTAATTATATATATTATAAATTATTATTATTATTATTAATATTATAATTATAATATATATATATATATATAGATATATATATAGAATTATATATAATATATATATAATATATAAATATATATATATATAATATAATATATAACTAAATATATATAGATATATATATAGATATCTCATATATATATATACATAATAATGATATATATATAGATATCTATATATATATATATATAGTATATATCTATAAAGATATATAATATATATATATATATATATATATATATATATATATATATATTATTATTTATATATATATATTATATATCTATATATCTATATAGATATAGATATAGATATAGATATATATACATATATATTCAACACATATTCACAGGTGAAAAATAATAGACAGGGTGTAGGTCCTGACCGGTTTCGGCTATATTTTCAAGCCATTGACAAAGGACTGATACATAGTATTAGAAGTCACAAGTATTATACTACAGAGACAGTACTGACGAACATACACACAACCGTTTGAGGCTGCAGATTCACCCACAGGCAGCTGTCAAGGTAGGAGTGGCTTTCAAAAATCATTTGGCTAAAATTTGCAATGAATTCTCAAGGGATACTACCGATTAGGGTTATCCCGCCTCCCTGACACCTGTCAGGTGTGAACTTGTTGTCTCCTACGGTGGGTACCCTAATCGGTAGTATCCCTTAAGAATTTATTGTAAATTTTAGCCAAATGATTTTTGAAAACCACTCCTACCTTGACACCTGCCTGTGGGTGGATCTGCAGTCTCAAACGGTTGTGTGTATGTTCGTCAGTACTGTCTCTGTAGTATATATACTTGTGACTTCTAATACTATGTATCAGTCCTTTGTCAATGGCTTGAAAATAAAGCCGAAACCGGTCAGGACCTACACCCTGTCTATTATTTTTCACCTGTGGATATGTGTGATAAACGAATCACGTGCTTAAATATATTATATATATATATATAATATATAATATATATATATAATATTATATATATATATATATATATATGAGAGAGAGAGAGAAAGTCGTACCAAAATAAGAAAAAACACTTCGTCACGATGAAAAATATATTCATAATTACTAAAATAATTAATTCTTAATCCATAACGGAAATGAGCATCGGTATAGGGTGGAAAATATCATCGAAATAGTCCCTAGTTCGTGAATTTTTCGTCATTTACGCTATTTTTTTTATTACTAATCTCAAATTATATATAAATATATATAATAATATATATATATATATATATATATATATATATATATATATACATATATGTATATGTGTGTGTGTTTGTGTGTGTGTGTGTGGGTTTGCGTGCATGCTAGGCAAGGACAATGAACTCAAGAACCTACCACTATTTTTTCCGGCGCCGTTGATAGATCCGAAAACTGAAAAGGAAGAGGAAGAAATCAGGGCGCAAATCCTTCACTGATTTGAGCAGCGAAAGGCCTGAATAACGGCGAAGTGGATTCGGTGGCTTTACAAAGGTACGTTTTGATAAAGGACCCTCCTTCAATCGGAGCCTTCTATTTCGCCTCCATAAAGTGCATGTGAGGCACGACGCCCTTGCTCCCTTGCCATGGCTTTGTCAATAAATTTGTCCTGAATCGCCAAAATGGGATCAAAGTCTCTCTCTCTCTCTCTCTCTCTCTCTCTCTCTCCATTTTAACCAAACGTCGTTTCATGCATGACTGCTCCCCAAAAGCCAGGAAGTTTCTGCTGCTAATTTAAGAGAAGAAAATTACGATTTCCCTTTCGAAAGCAGAAAAATGATTTGCCTTCTTTCATCACCAGCGCAAAGGCGCCTTTCTTGAGCGATCTGTTTTCCTTTATATCAAATATTAAGTCATATTCCCGTCACCGCATATCGATATTTGGGTTAATCTAGCCTTTTCGCCCTGATTGTGATACTAGTTTTAATAGATTTTTTTTCAATCTGCATTACCAGCCTGATGGGCATTCACTTCATCGAAAATTAATTCACGACGAAGTAAACTTCACCCAATTGCGTCGAGGAAAAATATCTAAAACGCATCAAATATATCACTAATTACCAGAGAGAGCCGTACAAATTTTAGTTTAGGTTTTTATCATAGAATATCGATATGCAACTGCCATAATTATCATGATGTACTGAAACCAATCCCAAATCCGGTTTTCGAATTCTTTGAGGTCTGACCGGAAAGGTTTGCTATCAAATGGTAAACATTTTTTGTTATTAAATTATTAAACTGTAGAGCTAACTGTAGAGCTAATCATATAAACTGAAAAAGAAGTATAGCACATTACCGACCTCCGAGCTAAATGGGGGAGGCCTTGTCCATACTTCTCCATGCTATCTGATACTCGTAAAATCAATTATAATGCTAAATTTATAAAACCATTTGATAATTTCTGACAGCAAATTTCATAGCTAATATCAAACGTTCTATCAACAGTTCCCTGTGGAAAGAAGGAACACGGCCTCAATATGCATAAGTTTGTTTGTTTGTATGGTGTTTTTACGCTGCATGGACCCAGTGGTTACTCAGCAACGGGACCAACGGCTTTACGTGACTTCCGAACCACGTCGAGAGTGAACTTCTATCACCAGAAATAACACGTCTCTCACCCCTCATTGGAATGCCCGAGAATCGAACTTGCGTACACTGAGGTGGCAGACCAAGACCATGCCGATAACATCACTGAGGCTACATATGCTTAAAGTATGGGTTCTGGAAAGAAGGAAATCCCATTACAATATGACATTACTACTACTTTTCACATAATAATGAATTATTGAGAGAATTAAGCTTCAGCTCATCAGCAGGATTCGAACTCGTGGCTTCTAAGAAAGTTTTACTGACTCGCTAGGCCGATAAAGCTTTGTGCTTTCAACACGGAAGCCACGAGTTCGAACCCTTCTTGAGAGCTGGGATTCAACGTCTCTCATTCGTCAGTTATATCATACACTATAATAAATTCAGGAATGAGGGGTCTAATATCATCAATTATTTTATTCTTATCTGCTATACACGAAAAGATCTTGATAATCACTCCATTGTTGCACAGACTTCTTCCTTAATTCCATATCTCCCCCTCAAACTATACTTGAAATTCAAGGTTTTACTGTATACATACACGCATACCGGAACCACATTTTAAATATGCTTTTCTGCACTGCTGTATGCAACCACACAAGAATTATATTAGGTCTATACATATTCACTTGATACTTAATTCAAAAACTGACCACGGAAATGCATTACTGAAATAGACTCCATAATTCATAATATACAAGGCATACCTCTGAGGCTCTCTGGTCTACGAGTACTTCAACTTTCCGCCACCAGGAGTTGAGTAATTGATGCCCAATAGGGTTCTTTTTCCCATGCACTTAAACAAAAAGTTTTCTCATTAGTAACAACGTAAATATTCCATGTCCTGCCGGTCATGTTATATACAGAAGTTTTGCATGACGCCAGGTCATTGAGAAATCCTTGAAAAAGGTCTTTAAAGCAAACTGTGAGACTAATGAACAGGCTGAACTTTAACGTTGCTCCTTTTGCAACATACGGCACCGTTCCCAGTGATGTGGGTTGTACTGTAATCATTCATATTGCTAATATGCAACATCTGTTATTAATATCTTATGACTTGGAATATACGCGTATAAACAGAAAACACAAACACAAAACACACACACTTCACACACGACACACACACCACACAACACACACACACAACACATATCCATATACAATTAAACAATCTTTTCAAATCAGCTTTTCGTTCCCGATACATTCTCCATCCATTTCAAGTATTCTGAAGAACTTCCACTTCAACAGTTCCTGAATGATGGCTATGTGATTCAATAACTGATTGATGATTCATCTCTCCTCATCGTACCATTTTGTAAATCATTTACCAACAACATTCATGTAAAACATCTATGGTCTATTTTCCAGTCTTCTATTTAACCCAATTGCTCTATTTTCGCTGACACATTCCTTCAACCTTCTAAGATTTCAAACACCTGTAAGACTTTTCAGCAATTTTTCGTTCATTTTTATCACAAATTACCAATTATTCTCTGACACAAAGGAAATACTTACTCTATAGGACGATCCTTTCACGCATCAGTTAGCGACCCAGTTATATTCATTATCCTAACACAACCTTTCATCATTATAATGGCGTAATCTCTGCCAAGCGTTTTATTCACAAAACCTACATCACACTCCAAAAAGCACCTGCCAATAAGCTTGATCAGGGTCCATTTATAAGTTACTCTTTATCCTTTCATTGCCTAACTCCCCCGGCACCCCCCCCCCTCCACACACACACCAACACACACACACCACACACAGAATTAACTCTTGGCAATTTTCATCAATTCGTCCGTACTGATGAGTATCTCTCACCAAAATTTATTTCCCTGCTCTCTATGACTTCTTTGTCTACCTCCTTTACGATTTTTGCTTATGTGCTCAATTGTACTGCGACTGGGCACAAAAAAAAAAAAGCTCCTTTCACCCTTGAACACTCACCAAAATTTATTTCCCTGCTCCCTATGACTTTTTTGTCTACCTAAAATACGATTTTCGCTTCTGTGCTCAATTGCACTGCGACTGAGCACACCAAAAAAAAAAAAAAAAAAAAAAAAAAAAAAAAAAAAAAAAAACTTCCTTTCACCTTGAACAAACTTCACATTTCGTATCCATTATTCTTCCTCCTGACGCAGATGAACTGGACCCACTATCACCCAGGCTGAAAATCCCCATCAGCTTCATGTCATATGCAACTCTTCATCCACTCTTTGAATGCAATGTTAACTCGTTTTCCAACACGCACTTGTCCCAAATAAATTCATAGCCACATCCCAAACCCTTCCATTTGGATTAAAAATTCCCGCTATTTTTGCTTTCAGTCCAAGTTATGAATGCATTTGCATCCGCTGTGCCCCTACCCACCTTTGCATCAATCAGCCACCCTGTCCATCTTCAGTACTGACATATATTTTTAAACATTATTTTCTTCATTATTTCCTTATGCGGAGAGGAATTAAATCTAAAATTTAGGCCAAAAGCCACGCACTGGGACCTTTAACGGCACTGAGCGCTAAAAATTAAATTGAGAGAAATCAAGATTATAAAGGTGTTAAAATGATATAAAAAAATCGTGCATTTCCACTCTGAAACAATTGTTAAGAGAGGTTGGAAAGTAAAATGGAAGATAGAACATATGGACGGAGGTATAGAAAAAGGAATGAGAGGGGTTACAGCTACTGGCCATAGGGACGCTGCAAAAGAACCTTAAGTAATGCCTACAGTGTACCGCGTGAGTTACACTGACGCCATTACACCTCTACAGAGTCCTCGTTCCTATAGATACTTAAGAATACCATTCCCACTGCAATTCTCACCAAGTATTGGATGCCTATCAATGACACCTGCTTATTTATTCGATGCTGTTACCTCCCTTTGTATTCATATCGGGCAGCAAAAAGGGACGAAATGAGGGTTTTTAATAGATTTCTGATGAACCTTTTTTTATGTGGATGTACAAATCTGCTATTACGATAAACATCCTGTATAAATGGGGTTTCATATTAACACTAACACATACACTCACACATACACTCCACATATATACTTATATATGTACATATATATATATATATATATATAATATATATATATAGGTATATATCTATATATATAATATATATTATATATATATATATAGTATTTTCGATATAATGTTAGTTCAAAGTTCCTATAAATCTGCTATTATGGATCAAACATATCCTGTATCAAAGAAAAGGGTTTTATACCAGCATTAACGACACTTACGAACACATATATACATTCTTAGTATGTATGTATGTATGTATGTATATATATATATATATATATATATATATATATATATATATATATATATATATATATATATATATATATATATATAAGTTAGTGCAAAGTCCCTTTTAAACAGAAAATGTTTATTGCATTGGTAACTTGATACATCAGCATAAAACCGAGTTCATCAGAAATGTCCTTCTGGAAGTGTTTGTTTGTTTGAATGGTGTTTTTTCGTTGCATGGAACCCGTGGTTATTCAGCAACGGGACCAACGGCTTTACGTGACTTCCGAACCACGTCGAGAGCGAACTTCTATCACCATAAATACACATCTCTCACTCCTCAATGGAATGGCCGACAATCGACCCGCGACCACCGAGGTGGGAAGCAAACACCATACCAACAACGCCACTGAGGCGCTTCCTTCTGGAAGTGTGGTGAGTCAACGTAAACAATACAGTAGCTAGTTAACAGTGCTGACTTTCCTTGTCTGCTAGGTTGAGCTGTTCAGTGTAGCTTATTTCAAGAGATACTAGCAATCATTTATTTATTTCATGTATCTGCTTCTTTTTCCTCAGAAATATGAATATTCAAAATCGATTTGACAAAGCTGAGGAATGAATGACTGGTCAAAGAAAGAGAAAAATGCAAAGCAACTGTTTTCATCAACATCAGACTACACCTCAACGAAGCATCAAGTAGGCCAATTGTCATTCCCCTTTACTGTGTGATGCATTAATTATATAAACCTGGAAAGAATCGCTTTAAACCACCAGTCATAAACCGTCATCTCCACCTTTTTCGTTTTTTTTTTTTTTTTATGGATATTTTGCTTAAAATAAAACTACGGGATACCATCAACAGACAGGATGAAGTTGCCTTGTTAATCCTGCGATAGAATAGAGAATGATTGGAAGCACGAACAAAGCTGATGGTTACAATTACCGAAAGAGTTCGTAACAATACAATGGCAGTATTATTTATTCAGGCACAGTCTGCGCTGGTAATCCCAGAGCTTGTTTGCATACAGGCAGCGGTGCACTGCAAGTTGATTTGGAATGCAGTCGGGTTTTTTTTCTTTTCTCTTTTTGTGCATGCATAAGCATATCCGTTTCATATATTTGGAGCTGATAGATATTACGAATGGAAACGTAAATGTCATCGTAGACAGGGACATTGTATATATATATATATATATATAATATATATATATAGTATATATATATTACATATATATATTATATATATATATATAATATCATATATGTTATATCTGTAGATATGTATATGTATATAGATAATATATAATAATATTATATACATATATATATTATATATTACTATATATATGTGTGTGTGTTGTGTGTGTGTGTGTATATATATATTATAATATATATATATATAATGGACACCTGTTGAGGAGAGATGAGGACCACGCTGGGAGACATACTATGGGAGTGGAGGTGCAAGGAAGAAGAAAGAGAGGGAGACCAAGAAAGAGATGGAAGGACTGTGTGAGAGGAGATTTACATGAGAAGGGAATTTGATGAGGCAGAAGCGCAAGATAGAAATAGATGGAAACGGCTCATCCGAAACGGCGACCCCATATAAAAATGGGGAAAAAAGTGGGCGGGGAAGAAGAAGAAGATATATATATATAATATATATATATATATATATATGTATATATATATATATATATATATATATGTATATATATATATATATATATGTATATATATATATATATATATATATATATATATATATATATATATATATATATATAATAATAATAAAAGGAGCCCATCAAAACACCAAAATATAGAGAGAAACAAAATACTACATTTCAGAGAATGCTGTCTCCCTCTTCAGGTATATGAATGAGAAAAATGTACAGAAAAGGTGGTATTTATACCAAGAGATCCATCCACAGGTAAGCCAATTTAAGTCACCCCCGCTGATAATCTTCCTTTAATCTTCTTAAGCGTTGGCTGAATGAAAATCTTGTCGATCACATCTGAATCCCATGCTCCTATTAAGATGTTTATTACCTGCCTCTCTTTTCTTAAGGCCAATTCCATCATTTGACTCTTGTTCCGGCAGTTGCTGCTATAAATTATATGTGACAAAATCCAGTTTATTCTAAGGCTATGTTCATTTATATGGTTGAAAATAGTCGAGTTCTGTTGTCCATACCTAACTGACCGTTTGTGTTGTATTAATCTCTGAGGGAAGTGATTTTCCTGTAAATCCGATGTAAGATGGTCACAGTCCTGGCATGGGATTTCGTAAACCCTGCATCCTTGGGGGATGTCTTTTGTTGGACGTTAATCAGGGATCCTGGTGAGGAATTTTTATTTTAATGTTGGGTGTATCTATGGTCTTGTCTTTGGGGGGTCGGTAGAGAATTATGTTTGCTTTGTGAATTGCTTTCTCAATTATATGGTCAGGATACTATTTTAAAGACAAGAGTTGCTTACAAATTAGTTCAAATACTTTTTCCAGGAAATCCGGGGAACAAATTCGTAAGGCTCTTAAGAACAGATTGCTGGCTACACCTATCTTGATAGTAATGTCATTATAGCTAAAGTAGTGAATGTATGAAAGTGAAAACGTTGGTTTTCTGTATATGGTAAATTTGTATTCTGTCATGTCTCTGATTATTAAAATATCAAGAAAAGGAATTTTGTTGTCTGTTTCCTATTCAACTTTAAATTTGATGCTTGGCACTAATGTGTATAATTTTGAAAGGAATTAATTCAAATTGCCCCACCTATTATCCCAAAATGTTAGAACATCATCTATATATCTTATCCACAGCATGTTTTTGGGTTTTATTGCATTTATTACTATAGTTTCAAAGTATTCCATGTACAGATTGGCTAAAACAGGACTAACCATATTACATCCGAATTTTTGCTTATAGAATGATTCCCTGAATGAAAATACGTTATTGGATGCACATAATTCAACTAACTTTATTATTTTGTCAAGCACCAATGGGAAATGATGTGAATAGGGGGATAATTTTTCCCTCAAAAACTGAAGAACGTCCTGTACTGGTACTTTTGTAAATAGGGAATGTACGTCAAGGCTTAAAAGTTTTATGTTGTGAAGTGATATATGTGCTTCTCTGAATTTGTGACAAAAATCTTCCGAATGTTTAATGTGACTGGGAGAAAAAGTGCCTAAAAAAGGAGAAAGGAGGCCAGCTAACCATTTAGAAATTTTGTAATTGAAAGCTCCACCACATGAAACGATGGGTCTGAATGGAAGATTGTCTTTGTGACTTTTGAGAAGGCCATAAAAGTAGGGTAATTTAGGATTAATTACTTTAAATTTCTCTAATAGTTCAATACTCTTTTTGTCTTGGCCAATTAATCTTACTTTCCGAAAAAATTCTGTGGGGACATTTTGGAGGGGATTTTTCGTCAGTTTGTCATAAGTGTTTGTGTCGCTAAGGAGCTGGTTGATTTTCTCGAGGTAGAAGTCTTTGTCCATTATTATGATTTTGCTGTCTTTGTCTGATCTACTTATTATAACATCTAACTTTTTTAGCGAGCGGATGGCTATCATAAATCTACGGGGAACAGGATATTTCTTATTTAGGTCAGTTAAATCATTTAGTAACACTCCTTTTAAACATATCTCTTCATGGCTGTAGTTTCTGTCAGTTATGAATTTATTAAAAGCCACTATGAAGTCTAGGTTGTTTTTGCGGTCTGGCATAAGGGCAAAGGATAAGCCTAGATTTAAAACTAAATGTTGATTTACAGTAAGGGGGGTGTTGGATAAGTTTAAAACTTTGTCTTGTTGCTCAAGATTATTCCATGCGCTATTGTTTATTAAGTTATTTAACTTACGTAAAAGTCTGTTGGAATGAAATCAGATACCTGTATATGTGGTCCGTAGTGAGGAGGCGAAGATTAGACTGAGTTGCATATATCACTCTGCTTAGTACGAAGATGTCGTATTTCGTGTTGGTGATTCTTTCCTCCAGGAAAATCTTATGTAAGAGAAGGAAGGCGTCCGATTGCAGAGTATATCTCCCGAATCTGTACATTTTTGGCAGTACTTGTTCCTTGAAGCATTCTTCTAAAAAGTGTTTTTGATTTTTCAGCCGGTGTAGTCTGATCAGTTTCTTTCTCAAACTTGCGAAAAACTGGCTTAACTTCTGGAAGTAAGTGAAGAATCTTGGAAAGGCAGTTGAATTCCATAATGGGCTGAAAATGAATGGTAAAAATGTTCTGTTACAACAGAATTCCATCTAATAAAAGGAGCCCATAAAAACACCAAAATATAGAGAGAAAAATGCTATATTTCAGAGACTGCTGTCTCCCTCTTCAGGTATATGAATGAGAAAAGTTTACAGAAAAGGTGGTATTTATACCAAGAGATCCATCCACAGTAAGCCAATTTAGGTCACCCCGCTGATAATTCCTTTAATCTTCTTAAGCGTTGGTGAATGAAAATCTTGTCGATCACATCTGAATCCCATGCTCCTTTTGAGATGTTCATTACCTGCCTCTCTTTTATTAAGGCCAATTCCATCATTTGACTCTTGTACCGGCAGTTGCTGCTATAAATCATATGTAACAAATTCCAGTTTATTCTATGGTTATGTTCATTTATATGGTTGAAAATAGCTGCGTTCTGTTCTTCCTACCTAACTGACCGTTTGTGTTATATTAATCTCTGGGGAAGTGATTTTCCTGTAAATCCGATGTAAGATTGGTCACAGTCCTGGCATGGGATTTCATAAACCCCTGTGTCCTTGGGGGATGTCTTTTGTTGGACGTTAATCAGGGATTTGGCTAAGGTGTTTGGGTAAGTAATTGCAAAAGGGCTAGATTTTCCGAGTGTGTGAGTCACCGCCTTAATCCTGTACAGGTGAGGATTTTTTAGTTTATTGTTGGGTGTATCTATGTTCTTGTCTTGAGGGGGTCGGTAGAAAATTATGTTTGCTTTGTGAATTGCTTTCTCAATTATATGGTCAGGATACTTTAAAGTCGAAAGTTGCTTACGAAGTAGTTCAAATTCATTTTCCAGGAAATCTGGGGAACAAACTCGTAAGGCTCTTAAGAAGAGGTTGCTGGCTACACCTATCTTGAAAGCAATGTCATGATAGCTAAAGTAGTGAATGTTCTCCTGATTTCCTGGAAAAAGAATTTGAACTAATTTGTAACCAGCTTTCGTCTTTAAAGTATCTTGACCATATAATTGAGAAAGCAATTCACAAAGCAAACATAATTTTCTACCGACCCCCTCAAGACAAGAACATAGATACACCCAACAATAAACTAAAAAATCCTCACCTGTACAGGATTAAGGCGGTGACTCACACACTCGGAAAATCTAGCCCTTTTGCAATTACTTACCCAAACACCTTAGCCAAATCCCTGATTAACGTCCAACAAAAGACATCCCCCAAGGACACAGGGGTTTATGAAATCCCATGCCAGGACTGTGACCAATCTTACATCGGATTTACAGGAAAATCACTTCCCCAGAGATTAATATAACACAAACGGTCAGTTAGGTATGGACAACAGAACTCAGCTATTTTCAACCATATAAATGAACATAACCATAGAATAAACTGGAATTGGTAACGCGTAATTTATAGCAGCAACTGCCGGTACAAGAGTCAAATGATGGAATCAGCCTTAATAAAAGAGAGGCAGGTAATGAACATCTCAAAAGGAGCATTGGATTCAGATGTGATCGACAAGATTTTCATTCAACCAACGCTTAAGAAGATTAAAGGAAGATTACCAGCGGGGGTGACTTAAATTGGCTTACCTGTGGATGGATCTCTTGGTATGAATACCACCTTTTCTGTAAACTTTTCTCATTCATATACCTAAAGAGGGAGACAGCAGTCTCTGAAATATAGTATTTTTTTTCTCTATATTTTGGTGTTTTATGGGCTCCTTTTATTAGATGGAATTCTTTTGTAACAGAAAATTTTTACCAGTCATAATATATATATATACATATACATATACATATACATATATATAATTTATATATATATATATATATATATATATATATATATATATATATATATATAGATATATATATATATAATATAGATATATATATATATATATATATACCTCTATATAATATATATATATATATATATATATATATATATATATAGTATATATATATATATATATATATATATATATATAATATATATATATATATACATATACAATATATGTATAAATATATATATATATATTATATATATATATATATATATATATATATATATATATATATATATATATCTATATATATGTGTATATATATATATATATATATATATATATATATATATATATATATATATATATATATATATATATACTTTAAAGGTGAATATGACGACTTACCTCGTTGATTGGAGTGATACTGTCCAGGATTACATAGTGACAGGACAGTTCGTCCCAGGTCAATTCGTCGTCAGTTAATTTGTTCGCAGACAATTCGTGGTTGGTCAATTCGTCGCCAAGTCAATTCATCATCAGTCAGTTCCTCCCCAAGGCACGGAAATAAAGGCGAAAATACCCCGAGTGCAATTTTTGAGAGAAGTCTTTGAAAGATTACTTTGAAATTAAAATTGTCGTTGAACAGTTGTAGATAAAATTGATTTTTATAAGTCACAACACCAAAGCGAATTAGACATGACTACCTGCGACATCAAAGCTTCATAGAAAGTGAAAAAATAAAGTGGTCGATCACGAAAATTATATATACTCATAATAAAAACAGAATGCTGATGGACCTACGATATCCCGGAGGTGCACAAATCGAGCGTGCAAGGCGAGACTTCATACTGATGAAAACTAAAAATAGCTTAAGAAAATTGGGATCCATAATCATTTCATCTCGAGATGACCCTCGCTCAGTTATCGTTAGTGAAACCGACAATTTTAACGACTGAATATTGCCGCAAACACCTAGGTTGGTCCGGCTTAACAGGAATATTAGACGTTGGAGGGAAGCTTATTCCAGTTATCCCGACACCCCACTGATTGTTTATTTGTCTGTTTGCATGGGGCTTTTACGTTGCATGGACCCAATGGTTATTCAGCAACGGGACCTACGGCTTTACGTGACTTCCGAATCACATCGAGAGTGAGCTTCTGTCACCAGAAATACACATCTCTAACACCACAATGGAATGCCTGAGAATCGAACTCGCAGCCATGGAGGTGGCAGGTCAAGACCATAACGATCACGGCACTGAGGCGCTGCCACCCTAATGACAAATGTTGGGATTTCCATTCCAAGTGAATATTCCTACCTTGGCAATTATGAAAAGTGTTTGCAGAATGACAGTTAGAAAAGAATCAAAACGAATATCAATTTTTGCAAGCGACGAAGCACTTCGACATTTAAAACAATGCAAGAACTGGCCTGAAGATGGAACACTCAAGTGCTGCTCTAGTATATTTTTTTCAGTTATTTGCAGAGCACATTCAAATTAGTAGTTTTAATGCTACACGATTGTTCGCACTGCTCTCAGACAAAACTCAAATCACACATAGTAAAGTTTTTGGGCAAAATAAATGAATTACTGCAGAATGATGGTGTTGAAATTATAATTATGGATTTCGAAAAAACAGCCCATAAAGGATTTTTGGAATCGTTTCTTGGGTTGAATTTGTCACGTCGCCCGTTTCATTTAGGACAAAATGTGCACAAGCATATTGCATAAGAATGATCGAAACGCAGATATCACGATGATGATCGTTTTAGTCTAAAAATGTACTGTTTTGTTGCCCTTGTCTTCATGCCGGTTGAATTGAATTGAATTGAAAATGGAATTTAGGCCAAAGGTCACCCGTTGGGACCTATGAGGTCATTCAGCGCTGAAAGGGAAGTTGAAAGTAGAGAGCTTTGAAACATGTAACAAGAGGACAACCTTGCGTTGCGCTATGAAACAACTGATAGAAGAGGGTGGAGAGAAAGATATGAGAAAGAGAATATGAATGGATGTCAATAAAAGAAATGAAAGGGGATGAAGCTAAGGCCCTAGGGGACGCTGCAGAGAACGTTAATCACGAAGGAGAACTGATGACTTACAGTTGTCACTTTCCTAACTAATTTCAATACAAAATTCCCCAGTTAGCCTAAAATCTTGTTATTTTCTATCTTTTATTAGAAAAATACATAAATGCAGATTTTACAGTTATTTCATAGTATTTGCATAATTTTCCTATGATAATTTTTCTTCTTACCAGGACCTCTTACTTTTATAAACGGAACACTACTTATTTAAGTAGTTAACAGAAAAGTTAGTTTTACATTTTACATTTTCATCAATATATATATATATATATATATATATATATATATATATATATATATATATATATATATATATATATCTTATTGAACACTAGGCTTTTAATAATTTCAGTCATTTCTCTGCCATACTTTTTTATTTTTATTTTACGAATGTTCATCATGCAACATTTATCTTATATATACCCAATAAACATTTTCTTTAATCTATAACCATACACAATACGTTGTCAATAACATTCAAAATGTTTACTATTGATGCAATTTGCCTCTAGAATCTGAATAATCTGTAGGAATTGACCAGTTATATTATTGACTTTCTTGCCTGTGATCCTAAGCCAATACATTTAAATGCCTGTCACGAAATTCCCCGGTTGGTATCGAATCATTTAATTACTGATGCTTTTCCTTTTGTTATATTGAAGTCGTAGGCATTGACAAGTCTCGTGGCCTTCCTTATGATTTTAAGCCGGTGTATTGATATTATCTGTCCGTCACGAAATGCATTTTTATGTTGATCATAGAGCTGTGATTTAGCACGCGCATGCGCGCTTCTGCAGGAGACTCAAAAGTCAAATAATTATGATCCTCGAAAGCGATGACCATCAAGCAAAACCTCGCGTCCATGCGAAACGATTACATTTGAAATGTCAGTTAAACATCAGTGTTCAACAGCGCTGGTGAACGAACGACCTAAACTTTGGTCGTTAAGTGTGAGTATAATTCAAAACATCTGAATCATTTGCGAGCGGAAACGCGGGATGGGAATGATTCCGCTTAATGCACGTTTGCAACGACAGTCACTGCAGATAACTATTGTTTCGATGCATTTTCTTGGGGGGTTGGGGGGATGGGGGTGGGTGGGTGGGGTGGGTAGGGAGGGAGGGCAGGATGGGGGTCCTCTTGCATATTAGGCGGAACGACGCTAACGCCGGAACACCGCTTGTGTTGGCCCGGAGAGAACTAATTTAATTAGAAATGACTCAAATTGAAGACTACTGTTATAGGATAGAATTAAATTATTGTACGTTGAATATTTGTACAACTATAAAATAAGAGCTATTTGATTATTATATAATAATGTAGAATATTGTTTTTCAACATAATATTGTATTAAAATACAGTATTTTGTAGATTGGATATTTTAAATAAAAGATAAAAAAAAATCGAAAATGATTAGCCTCGTACATGATTTCATTTCGTGTGCAAATTTTATCTCCTCTGTAAAGGCGGAGAGATAATAATCGAGTTGGGAAGAGGTAGACACACACACACACACACATACATCCGAAGCTGCCTCCTCTCTTAATTAAGAAGCTGATTGATTGACTGTGTAACTAATCTGGCGTCGTTATCTAAGAGATTTCTCTCTCTTGTGATTCTGTCACGTTCGATTTCTTTGCGGTCAAGATTCCACTTTGTAATAAGCATTACCTTATAGTCCAGGTGCCGAAGATGTCTCATATCTGTTCTTCCATTTTAGCAAAGATTAGAACGAAAAAATTCAAGAGGAAAAGAAAGTTGCTTATAATCGATTTGTTTTTTTTTTTTGTATGGTGTTTTTACGTTGCATGGAACCAGTGGTTATTCAGCAACGAGGTAAATATATCCACCTGAGGAGATCAAACATTTTCTCCCAAGATCATTGATGAAAACTGAGAAGACAAATTTCCTTGAATTTGATCGCGTAATGGAGGTAATAGTATTGTCAGCAACGTCTAAATTTCCTCCAAGTATAAAAAAACATTATGGCTTCTCGGCATAAAGCTCGGTAATGAGGCGTTTAAAATGGCAAGAAAAACAATTTTTTTGACACACAGTTTGCGCGGATTAAAACATTGTTTGTTTGTATGGTGTTTTCACGTCGCATGGAACTATTGGTTATCCAGCAACGGGACCAACAGCTTTAAGGCCTGTCCACACGAGCGGGCCTGATCGTCGTGCTTCGGGGTTGACGGGCAAATTCTGGCGGGCTTTCACGTGAATGTTGTCCACACAGGTGAGGCGAGGAGAGGTGGGCGTGCCCGACGATGCCAGTAGTGTGTTCAGTCACGGCCACCTCAGTGCGGTACAAAAACCATGGTGGCTACCGCAAAGAGGAAGATATTGTGTAGCATCATAATTGCTTTGTGTCTAATGAAAAAGAAAAAAAAGAAGAGAATATGGTGCAAAGAATGGCTCACTAAAAGACATGTATATGGCAGCCACACAACCATACTACGGGAACTACAAGATGGCCATGAAAAAGATTTCAGAGACTATTTGAGAATGAGTGTAAGCACGTTTTAGACTTTACTATAGTCGATTTTTTTAAACCTGGCAAACTTGCACTTAACTTGCACTTAGCTGCTTGTCGCTGATTGGATGAATGCCGTGTTGTCTGAATCTCTCTGTTTTGTTTTCACACTGTTTCAGAATTGTGATTATACGGCCATAGATTGAGATAAGAGCCAAATTATGTAATGTTATGTAAATACCAGTTGTAATAAACTTAAGTATTAAGAACTTACATACGAAGTTATTATATAATAGATAACAGTTATGTAACAACACTCTCCGAAGCTGTAGACTTGAAATATGTTTCAAACACATGAGCTTTAATGTTCAAATTTCTAGCTAGATTTTTAGTGCAATCGTGCCATTGGTGGTTTGGAAAAAAGCAAAACGTATTTATTGTACATTGCTGAAGGTTGTATAACGCCTAAGAACAAAATACTATCGTAGAAAATGTAAGCTTGCCGAACATTTGGGGTGGAGGAGTTGAGAAAGGAACAGCCGGCCAGTTGTCGTCTGCTGCACACCTCGCCTTCATCAATCAGCTTAGAATCGGCTATCGAGCGGTTGGATCTCTGTCGTCGATTTCACCTATTTCAGCCATGGCCACAAGACACGATATGGAACAAAGCAGAGATGAAGGCACTTCAAACACCAGGCATATACATGCTGCTGGCAGTAGGCTTACCAGTCAGTGCCGTAATATAATAATGAATGTTTTTCAATGTTTCACTTCACACGGCCCTAGCAAGACAATGAAAGAAATCATTAAGGCGACAACAACAGCAACTAAAGTTTTGAAATGCAAAAAAATGAACATTATGATATATAAACATCTTTATTATTTTATGAAGACAAGAACACCACAACCAGCATTTAAACCTCCCGCTGAGAGTACGTCAACTTTCTGTCAACCCCGAGGCTGTTCCTCCCACAACGCCTCCACCCCAAATTTTCTGACAAGCTTACATTTCTACGATAGTATTTTGTTCTTAGGCGTTATACATCAGCAATGTACAATGAATATGTTTTTTTTTTTTCCAAACAACCAATGGCATGATTGCACTAAAAATCTAGCTAGAAATTTAAACATTAAAGTTCATGCGTTTGAAAAACATATTTCAAGTCCTACAGCTTCGGAGGGTGTTGTTTCATAACTGTTAACTATTATATATAATTTGGTATGTAAGTTCTTAATACTTAAGTTTATTACAACTGGCATTTACATAACATTACATAATTTGGCTCTTATCTCAATCTGAGGCCGTATAATCACAATTCTGAAACTGTGAAAACAAACAGAGAGATTCGGACAACACGGCATTCATCCAATCAGCGACAAGCAGCTAAGTGCAAGTTAAGTGCAAGTTTGCCAGGTTTAAAAAAATCGACTATAGGAAAGCTGGAGTCATACATTATGAAAAAAGACACACACACGAGACAGAGTATAACAACAGGAAGTCGTTTGGAGGCAACGCTAAGATTTTTGGCAACAGGATGTACGTATTCAGCACTGCAGTATTCTACACGTATATCCAAACAAAGTTTGTCACGCATAATCCCAGAAACATGTCGGGCCATATATGAGGTACTAAAGGATGACTACTTGCAGGTGAGTTTACTATTTATTGAACTGATCAGTACATTGTGTAATTATATACCCAAAGACAAGGAAATACTGGTTTACCTAGTTAGCTAATCTACCTCCCACCTGGAGGGTTAGCTCTTCCTTGACATCACAGGTAGACCGATCTGTATGTCCCCCCCCCACCCCCCGCCCACCTGCCTCTCAGTCATTCTTGCATTCCCTTTGTCTTTCAATGACTACCTAGTCCAATAACCGTATATTATGTCAATACATGTATTATACTGTAGTTTACCAAAGAAAAGTAAATCGTGTACGATACAAAATAAATTAGTAACACCGTCAACATAAGTAAATCGTGTACTACACAAAATAAAATAGTAACACCGTCAACATAACTTAATGACATTATTATGAAGCCTATATATAATCAATATATATGGTATGTAGATATTTACGGACACTTGTTCCATCATGGTAACATGATAACTATTTATGAGCAAATTATTCAACAATCATTGTAGATGAAGAAAGCCTTCCAAGTCGGCCGAGAAAAAAAATAACTTCATTCATTAGTTTTTGAGCATATATCTGGTTTTTCACCATTCATTTCATTTAAAATTATTAGAGACGACAGTTCCAAAAGCGGAGAAAGTATTTTCACCTTGGGACAACGACTTTAGCTCATTATACGCCTCTTGCGGGAGTTGGGTCTCGTTGATACTCTGTTTTTTTTTTTTTTTTTTTTTTTTTTTTTTTTTTGCGGGTCTTCGATGTGACGGTCCAGGCACAAGCGTGTCTGATTCCACAGGTTCACCAGTTGGGATATCAGAAGTCCCAGGTGTAGGCTGAGCATCATCAATAACACAAATTACCCGGAGCGATAAAGATCTAGAATGAAAGACATATTGGGTTACGTATGGTTACATGCCAATAAATTACGGATTCACATAGATTGATAGGAATTCATAACATTCATAGATACACATAATATTGTGAGGACTAAATAAAGGAGTAAATGAATAATGACTATAGGCAGTACATTTAAAAGATAGAGAGAGAGCAGAGAGAGAGAGAGAGAGACAGAGAGAGATGGGGGGGGGGGGGGGGATGAGAGAGCGAAAGGGAGGGGGTAGGGGTGGGCATGGACGAACTCCTACCTCGTGGGGTGGGGAATGGAAGAGGCCTGTGCGCTGACACATCAATGACGTCACTGTTAATCGTTCCTATCCTACCCAATCATTTCGGACTTGAGCTCCATTTGTCAAGGATAAACGCCTTATTATTCATATTAGGTAATCCACTACAGGTAGAAATATTAAGGGCAGGGTAGGCACAACACTCGTCAACTTTTATACTGATTACCGTAAAATGTGGCCACATGGCCTCTCAAACTCATGGGAAAACAAAAATGATATAATAACAGGGTATTTTTCTTTTTACATTTTTTGACAGACACCTACCACACCAGACGAGTGGATTGCGTGTGCACGTGGCTTCGAGACACGGTGGAACTTCCCCAACTGTATTGGAGCCATTGATGGAAAGCATATCTTAATAACGCCTCCACAGGGCAGTGGCTCATATTACTATAATTATAAAGTTACCCACAGCATCGTACTCATGGCCATAAACTGATGCCAAATTGTGGAGTTTCTTTATGTTGATATTGGCTGCAATGGGCGGGTGTCAGACGGCGGTGTGTGGGACAATACACATATCAGTAGTTGTATTGCCACAGAAACAGCAGGTCTCCCTAGTGACAGAAAGCCCAAAGGAAGTGAGAGGAGGCTACCGTTATGTTTTTGTGGCAGACAACGCCTCCCCTTGCAACGGCACATTATGAAAAAACCGTTCTCACACCGAACCCAAAGTAATAGGGAACGCATTTTTTCCTATCGTTTATCTAGGGCTCGACGTACAGTTGAGAATGCTTTTGGGATATTGGCCAACCGATTTAAGAGTTTTCCTGTCAACTATATACTTGTCGCCAAGCAAGTATATAGTTGAAATGATGGTATTAGCATGCACTGCTTTGCATAATTTTCTCAGACGTGACCATGTCACACAATATACGCCTGAAGGGTCTTTGGATTCTGAAGACATTGCAAGGTGTACAATTATCCCTGGTGGTTGGCGTGAAACTCCCCACTTGTTACGATTGCAAAGAACAGGAGGCAATACAAATACAGCCGGCCAAACTGTACGCCATGAATTTATGGAGTATTTCAATGATGAAGGTGCTGTGCCATGGCAATACAAAGCTATACAAATCCAATAATTAGATACCATTCCATATTCCTGGAATGTATTACTTATCAATGTCTCAGTACATTTGGTGCATACTGTAGGTTTCATGTATCGCTTTTCTTTATTATCAGTGTGTCAGTACAGCTTCAAAAAACAAATTTAAGGATGATAGGTACTGTGTTATAAACTGTATATGCAGAGGTTTCGATTACTAACGGTTTAATTTTTTTATTTCATTTACATTGTCATTTATATAATATTTTGTATCATATAACATGTATTGTGTTTTGTAATAAACACAAAATAACAAATATGTATTACACAATAAAATATTTTGAGTTATTTTCCTAGTAACTAAACTCTACACACTTTCTGGCATTGGCAGCCATACTGTTTGCCAGGAAGGAAGAATGGGAATGAATGTGTTTAAATAGCTTTAACTAGCGGGTGTGGAGGTATCAATTATCCAGTGCAACTGACCTGAGACCGGAGGTGGGGTGGGATTTCTCCAACCCCACCTCCCTTAGCTGAGCTGCAGGTCGACCTATTTACAAAGTGAGATGCAGTGTCAGTTTCAATGGACGGTTTATCATTTAACGGAGTAGAGGTATAGGTCTTACCTTGGGTATAAATTATTTATTTATTTTTGTTTACAATGTAATCTAGTGCCAGGGGAAGCTTAGGATGTAGTGGTAGGGGGTGCTATGAGTGTAGGGGGACAGGTTGTTATGACGGTAAAGTTTTGATTATGTTTTAGTGTACAGTAGGTGTTCTCCCTCTAGCAGCTGGGGAGAGAGAGAGTGGAAACGAGCGAGAGAATGAGACGGGGAGGAAAACATGTGAACGTACCTCACTATCTGATGTATCTCCAGACGTTTTGTGTCCATCCTCGGTACTGTGGCTTCTGTCCATATTTGACACTGACGGTCTTATTGTATCACTATCAGTGAGGAATGCCAGGTCATCGTAACACCATAATTTTGGGGAATAAAGATTGTCAGCCCCAGCTCCTGACCTTTGTGAATCCTTCATTTTCTTAAATTCACGCCTAAACTGGTTTCGTAGCGTGTCTATTTTCTTTTTTATGTCCTCTGTCGTAACTGCAGCACCTTGTTCCCGTATCTCAGCAGCAATGGCCTTCAGTGATGTAATGCGCTTGTCTCTGTTTTTGTAACTCTTCAGTTTCACATTCCATAAACATGGATTTTGTCGATAAAGTTCAATCAACGTGCGTGTAACAGGCTTTGACCAGTAAATGGAAAGTGGCTCACTGAAGGTCTCCGAATTAGACATCGCAAGTTACTATGGTGTGACCCGTGTTACAGTGATATATCTAGTGGAAGACAAGCCTGCTATGGGAACACCATGATATCGTACGTCTGCCAGGGTCGAAGCTCAAGCCATCGGGCACCACCATGGTGATTTTGCTACAAGACCCATCGGGCAATTTGACGGTTTGCCCGTCAAGTGTGCCCGTTAGAGGGGAAGTCCGCCGATCAAGCCCGATCGTGTGGACAGGCCTTTATGTGACTTCCGAACCACGTCGAGAGTGAACTTTATCACCAGAAATACACATCTCTAACCCTCAGTGGTGTGACCGAGAATCGAACTCGCTGCCAAGGCCATACCGAACACGCCACTGAGGCGCTGATTTTAAAACTTGAATCTGACAACGAAATAATAAAGGCGATCGTCTCATAGCTCAAGTTGCTCTCGTAAATGAATTAAAAAGGAAGGGATGAGTTAGGATTGGGACGGTTTTAGGAATGTTAGGATTATTTTACACCACAATAAAGCGTCTTAGAAAGAGACTGAGTTACCTTGCATCTTACATTATCACAAACTAAGTTGAATAAAAATCAACGCCCGTAAGTGAAGAAAACTTTTGGCCAATACTGGATAATCGTGTGAAGCGCTCATCAGAACTGTCAATAAGTCATCGACTTCCGTTCAAACTTTGGTGAAGTCTGCGAGATAAGTGTTTTGTGTGGTGTGGACAAGCCCTTACGAGATATGGAGAAAAATAAGCTTTGGCAATGCTAATGGTCAAGTAGAAGGGTCTGCCATTAACGATTTTGTTTTATCTGGGACTACCAGAAATTCTCTCAGATGGGATTACTCTCTTTCAGCTATTTCCTTTCCCTATGTAACCCGTGCTTCCAACAAACGCTGTAGCCAGTATTCCTTAACAGAATAAGCTTTGTTTCCCTACAAATGTTCAAAATGCTCTGCAAATATGAAATAATAATTACGCAGTACGAATGTCTCCTCACTTTTCTGGCGATATATTGAATTTTCATTGCATTTAACCTTAGCAACAACACGAGCATAAGGGTCGCTTGATTTTATTCTTAGTTAAAACGAAGTTCCCCTCTTACTATCGAGTCTTGTAATTTAATTCCGTTGGCGAGCTGAAAAACTCAATTGTTTTGTTAAACAATCCTTTTTATTTAAAGACTTTCTCGTATTGTTCTTCAGTTTCTATTCATTTCCCATTTTTAAGTTTTTTTTTTTTTTTATTCCAAGTCACAGTAGTCTATTCAATGCTGCAGGTGGTGTTCGCAACCTAATGAATTGTGCTAAGTAGTCAACAACCCCATCTGGAATGGTAGGCGAGTAGTTCCTTTAATTGTTCCAGAGTATTGTGCCGGCTTATTTTTTACACTTTCCCTGATAAATTTATTTACGTTATGTGCTAATTAGTCTCAAGTCTCAATTTGCTTTGTTACAAGGCGAACTTTTTTCAACCAAATTAAACGTACTTCGGTTGTCATAGTTTGTGTGGGTGTGTGTTTGTATGGTGTTTTTACGTTGCATGGAACCAGTGGTTATTCAGCAACGGGACCAATGGCTTTAAGGAGCGTCCACACGGTTGAACAATGTCCGACGGACAAACATTGTTACCATTTCATAGGCGAATAAGGATGTCGTCATAAGCGTTGAAACGCTGGACGTAGATTTGGCAACAAACAGTGGTACCAGATGAGGTTGTATAACACTGTTTTTATTCTAATCACAAAGCAAAGACCGGCAGACAATAGTTAGCTGGTAACAATGTTAGTCCGTCGGACATTGTTCGACCGTGTGGACGCACCTTTACGTGACTTCCGAACCACGTCGAGAGTGAACTTCTATCAGCAGAAATACACATCTCTCACTCCTCAATGGAGAGAGAGAGAGAGAGAGAGAGAGAGAGAGAGAGAGAGAGAGAGAGAGAGAGAGAGAATGGGGGTAGGGGAGGGGCGACTGCTTTGTGGGAAGAAAAAAATTAAGGCTGAGGTAGCTTGATCGTAGGACGGATCGTACGAAATCTTACCATAACCATCAATAGTTTCGTTAAAATTATATCCAATGAAGTTTTTTAATTTAAAGCACTTGATAACTCGATACCATGCAACCATACCACAATACCCAGTCTGTTATAGTAGTAACCCTTTCCCGTTCATTACTTTTCCATGATATTACTTTCATTCGATGAAGCTACCACGTCCCTTAAACTACCGAGTTACTTTAACTAATGAAACTATAATTAGCACACTTCGAACATCAGCAAACTTCCAATACTTCCACGATGTTACTTCTCACCGTATTGCTCAAGCATCTGACTATTTTATAGTAAATATTTTTCTGCCGATTACCAAACCTTGGTTTGCAGATTTGTCAACGAAAATTAGTCAACTCCATTATACATTAGTTTGATACTCACAGTTTCTGCAATCTGTTTAACTGTCAAATTTTTACTTAAAACACTTTCATAATTAGCGGATACGCTAAATCACATTTATGTGAATTAAATTCATGAAAATTAATTTGTTAGAACCCTCTTCGCTCTAGACTAACTTTCCATTTAAATTAGTACTCCAAAACACTCTTGGTTGTTTCTAAATCACCTACGTATTGGTCGGAATTAAATTTTTTTTTCAAACACTACCTCATTTCACGAGGCTTTCCTACTTAGAGAGGAGTCCACCTTGTTATTTCAGTAGCCAATTGCTATTTCAGCAATCATTAAAACTTAACTAACCGTTCCATTCTTAAAAGATTGAACCTAGTAGATATGTTCCAGTTCAAGGTTGAGCTAGCGGCGAATGTTATAATTAAAGGCAAACCATTTACCTGCAGAACTTGAGTTTACAAGTACCTTTACACTTTAAGTTCTAATTGCTGCCATTTATTCGCCATGTCCATTATTTCTCCCTTCCCTCACTACTGTCAACGGTTTTACGTATTACTTTCGTAGGATTGACACTCATTGCTATGCAATAACCAGTCTATTTGAAGCATTCTAAGTAATCTTGTGACAAATAAGACATGCAGCACCAATACTTTTGTATTCGGTAAAAAAAAAAAAAAAAAAAAAAAAAAAAAAAAAAAAAAAAAAGTAATTCTTTAGGCTCTCCAGACTCTCCAGAAGGAACTATACAGTCTTCTTCTATATCTGAAATAACTACCTTTATTCCCAGGCCAACAGACATCCAGCGGGGTTTCCAGGTTAAATTAATCTTACCAATACAAACTACCATATGCTTTCCCGGAACTTGAAATGCCTCCAAATGTAAATTTTTTTCCACATTTATCAGTTTTTGCACTTATCAGTTTATCCCACCTGGACTTACCCAGAATCCATTTAACATTGCCAATGTGGATTTTAATGGAGATATCATGTGCCATACAACCATGGCGGATAATGTTTACACCTAATTAAATGCTGGGCAATAAACTAACTTTCACTAAAATACAAATTTATTCATGAACACTTAACATGAAAATCACCTTTATTATTTATCACCTTTATTTATATAAATATAAGTAGTCATTCTCATAGGTGACCGTACCACTTAACGATGACTAGTCCAGTACCACTACAAAGCTGTCATACCAACATCCGCTTTTGCTCCATAACCCTGTGAAGAAAGATAAAGCCGCAGGAATTTGCTCCAGGGGGAGATTCATAAAAACGATCCTGTACATACGAAATAACATGAAAATTTATTAGGAAAGTTAACTATTTAACTAACATTTCAGAAGTACAGTCTTTTTAAATTCAAATATTTACTTCCGCAGCTTCACCACCGCAGCCCAGCTCTGAAATTTTAGTTTAAGATCTTATAACCTTAAAACTTAACAAATTAAAGCTCCAATTTTATAGAAGGTAGTTTTAAAGACTAAAATCCATAGTAACATACAAGCCCTGTAACGAACACTTAACGAACCCATCACTTGACAGACAAATCTGCTGTCTAACATAGTAAGAACACATTTGAAAACAAACTCATTGTTAAAAGAATTAGCTTGAAACAAAATATTTACCATACAAGACCATAGTCCTAAAATTCTTTGACATACAAGACCATAGTCCTAAATCATAGTATACAAATCCACCCATAGTCTTAAATCATAGTATACAAATCCACCCATAGTCTTAAATCATAGCATACAAATCCACCCATAGTCTTAAATCATAGCATACAAACCCATGGTCCTAAAACGGTTTAGCATACAAACCCATGGTCCTAAAACGGTTTAGCATACAAACCCATGGTCCTAAAACGGTTTAGCATACAAACCCATGGTCCTAAAACTGTTTAGCATACAAACCCATGGTCCTAAATCATTGCATACAAACCAAACCATAGTCCTAAAACGGTTTAGCATACAAACCCAAAGTTCTAAAGATGTTCAGCATACAAACCCACCCAAAGTTCGAAAAATGTTCAGCATACAAACCCACCCAAAGTTCGAAAAATGTTCAGCATACAAACCCACCCAAAGTTCGAAAAATGTTCAGCATACAAACCCAAAGTCCTAAAAATGTTCAGCATACAAACCCACCCAAAGTCCTAAAAATGTTCAGCATACAAACCCAAAGTCCTAAAAATGTTCAGCATACAAACCCAAAGTTCTAAAAATGTTCAGCATACAAACCCACCCATAGTTCTAAAAATGTTCAGCATACAAACCCAAAGTTCTAAAAATGTTCAGCATACAAACCCAAAGTTCTAAAAATGTTCAGCATACAAACCCAAAGTTCTAAAAATGTTCAGCATACAAACCCACCCAAAGTTCGAAAAATGTTCAGCATACAAACCCACCCAAAGTTCTAAAAATGTTCAGCATACAAACCCAAATTCCTAAAATTGTTTAACCCAAATTCCTAAAATTGTTTAACACAATCCCATAGTCCTAAAATTGTTTAACATAAGCCCACCCATAGTCTCAAATGTACTATACAAATCCATAGTCTTCATACAATCCCGCCATAGTCTTAAGTTACACCTAACACTAGCCTGTCAAAAATAAACATATATTACCACCAAACACATTTTCCAATTGTTAAATGTTGAAATTTGAGATTAAGTACTTAGTCTTCATGCGTAAGAACTTCAATGTGATTGCCTAGATTAAATGGTAATTGGGTTAACTACTAAAACATTGAAATATAATTACATAACCTAAAATTTAAATTACTAATTTGAATTAAGTTACTAGTCAGTACCAGATACATTCACCTTCAAATTAAGAATTAACCGAAATCTATTAATTCTCAACTTATGAAATCATCAAGTCGCTTTAAATCAAACTATTAAACTAACATTCCCAGAGTAAGCAAAGAATGCTGGAATCTATTTTCCCCACAATTACGTTGCAAACCTTTAATAAAAAACCAGGAATCTAATTAATAAGGAAGCTTAGATAAAATTTACCTTAAGATTCTTTAAAACTTTAAACCAAAGCTACTGAAGTCAACCTCTGCAGAATAAATGGCACAACATACATTTACTTAAAAGCAAGAGCTAGAAAGTTTTCAAAGTTTAATGTAAACTGTCATAAATAAACCAGCCTAGTTCCTAGTAACTGACCCAAAACCCAAAAGAAAGAACCACCACGTTCAAGTTCTAAACCTGGTTACTTTGCAGCTGCCTACTTCCTCGTAGCTGCCGTATATCCAAAACCAAGACCCATTTTCCAAGTGCTAAACCTGGTTACTTATAAAAACTTATTTCCTAATAACTGCCCTAAATACCAAAATAAAGACAACTACGTTCAAGTTCAAAACCTGGTTACTTACAAAACTGCCTACTGACTAGTAACTACTCTAAATTCCAGAAACCTAGCTCATAAAGACTAATACTTCCATTAAGTTTGGTTAGATTTAAGAGAAAAACACCCAACTCCCGCAATTGCATAGTAGGCCTTGACAGGCCTACTATGCAAGCTGGGAGTCCCTCCACCCCTTAAGGGGCACCGCCCCTAAAGGCGGTGGAGGTAAAGGGTAGTGGTAGTTGGTTTATAGTTTTAACACAAAAAAAGTAAATAAAATTAGTAAACTATAAATACACTAACCTTGAGTAATCCAGTGTTAAAGCAATGGGATTCTGACCATAGTAATTTCGTTGCATCGTGGGAGATATGGTTTCCTGAAAACTATATGTATTAACCAAACTGTTCACAACAAGAAGTCTGTATATTCAAAAGTATACGGGCCAAGGGAAGAAAACTAAAAATTGAAGCTTACCCAAACTGTTCACTACAGGAGAATCTGTATAAAAATTACGCTTTCCCATGGTATTACTTACCCATGGAAATACTTAAAAGATAAAAATTACACAACTAAATCAAATTTAAATTAACCAAACTGTTTACTACAGGAGAATCGGTATATTCAAAAGGATACAATCCAAGGGAGGTCTATAAAGTTAAGAATTACACTTTAGAAATTTACACTTAAAACGTGGGTGGCAAGAGATTGTCCGAGAATTTAACAAGTTAACACTGCTGTAGAAGTAAAGGGCATGAAAGTAGCTAACCCCCAATCAAAAATACGGATTTACTTCAAACTGCTTTTCTGCACGGATCAAAAACCCACACAACATTGGTCTTACCTGAAAAGTAGCTTGATGCAGATTACCCAAAATTCCGTCAAAGCGAAGAACGAAGATTGGCGATGCCGAAAACCTCACGAAAGGATACACGAACCTCAAAAGTCAGGTCGAAGCTCCCTAAGCAACTTCCACCTCAACGCTGTAATGCAAGATTTCCAAGCGAATGTAATCCCAAAGACCCCAACGTCGAACAGTTTTCTTCTAAACTCAGGAGACGTAATGTACCGCCGCAAAATGGTATACTACGTTTCATGAACTTGGAAGGAAACCTCGACCCACCCCTGCCAAGGACACGGATGGAAAAGCACGAACAACAACTCCCTCAATCTCCGCAAACAAGGACTCCGAAGAGTTCCTTCCAACGCAATGAGTTGTATCTTCGCGGAACAGTACAAATATACAATCGTTTTTGTTCTTTAATTAAAGTTTGTCCATATAATGTTGTGTTTATTTTCCTGTGGTGAAAGGGGTAGTTTCAGCTGAATTTCTCGAAACGCGAAAGCACAACTTGATATTTGATATACACACGTTCTCCATGTTTATAATTTACCTAAGACAGAAATGTTTCTGTATGGGTCACCGACGCCGATGTATGTATGTATGTATGTATGTAGTATGTATGTATGTATGTATGTATGTATGTATGTATGTATGTATGTATGTATATACATATCTATACATATATATGCATATATATGTATGAACTTATTTTAACCAACAATTAACTCGCCCAATGGATAGAAACAGATGCTAGTACCCACCAGATTCGAGTCATAAATACTTGCGATATCCAAGTAGCAAAAAATAAAACTCACAAATAATATATAATTATATATAACAAAAGATTTTTCGGCAGTTCCAGTGTTCCATTGACAGCTACTGAGTGTCCCTGTTATATGGGCCTTCATTATGTATGGTAAAAAGAAAAAATTGAATTCAATACGTTAAAATTACCCGTGGTATCTCGGAGTATACACCATGTCTTCTACACCGATGTTTATTTCGCCATATGCAGATGACCTACAGTTAAGATAATAGCTATCGAAGTAATAAATTCACCGTAGGGAAATAATTTCACATTAAATTTAACGTTAAGTTAACAGTACTAAGTTCAGGAAGCCTCATCAAAGAACTATCTTCGTGTAATTACGAAAATTTAATCGCGTAATTTTTATCAAGGAAAATGAAGTCATTGGGTAAAGAATAATTTTAAATTACATAAGCAAACTTTTTAAATTTCTATAAAGGAAAATGAAGTAATTGAGTACAGAATAATTTTAAATTACGTAGAAAAACTTTTTAAATTGAAGGAAACGTTAATGGTTTGCAGACACAAGTTAAACGGTAGATATACTTACCTACGATAATACAAGGGTTTGAAAGCACTGGGGTAAATAGACTGGACCTTTTAATTTCAGAGTCGCTGTTTATTAAGAGGATGGAACTGGAATTGAACAGCAACTCGTCTGGTATTCAACTATCTATCATATAATTTCATAGTAAGTACACAAAGTGGGTCGTAAACCATTTTACTTTTGATTGTGGTATTTTGTTTAACTTTCATCATATTTTTATTTCTGTATGTTTTGCGTTTGCTTTAGTTTTTTTCGTATTTTATTTAGTGCGCGCGCGCTCTTCGTTTTATTTTATGTTATTACTGAAGCTTTTAGTAAGACAATTTATTTTAATGTAATTTTATTGATTTCTTATTCTTGTAAATTTTTTAGCCTGACGATGAGGTTTTGAACCTCGAAAGCTCGTAAAATAAAGAATGTTCTTCCTGGTCTTGGCAATATGATTGATCATTAAGCTAGCTATATATATACATATACATATACATATACATATATATTGATATGAGTTAAAAGTTGAGTATATCTTAGTTTTACCAGACCACTGAGCTGATTAACAGCTCTCCTAGGGCTGGCCCGAAGGATTAGATATTTTTTTACGTGGCTAACAACCAATTGCTCACCTAGCAACGGGACCTACAGCTTATTGTGGGATCCGAACCACACTATATCGAGAAATGAATTTCTATCACCAGAGATGAATTCCTCTGATTCCGCGTTGGCCGAGCCGGGATTCGAACTTTGAACTTGGCAGCCGAGCGCGAAAACCACTCATCCAGCGAGGAACTTATTGATGTGAGTATATGGGTATGGTACAGATATGGGTATGGTACGAATATGGGTATGGTATGGTATGTTATGGGTATGGAACTGATTTGGGTACAGGTATGGTATGGATATAGGTATGGGTATCAGCATCAGCATGGTACGGATATGGGCATATGTAAGGGTATGATACAGATATGGGTATGAAATGTATATGGGTATGGTTAAAGGTATGATATAGGTATGGGTATATATATATATATATATATATATATATATATATATATATATATATATATATATGAAATGGATATGGGTATGGTTAAAAGTATGATATAGGTATGGGTGTATATATATATATATATATATATATATATATATATATATATATAGATATATAAATATATATATATATATAATTAATAATGTTAGGTAATGATTTTGAAGATGATAGTAACTACGTCCATTTTTACTGCAGTACATAAAACATACATTGCATATATACATACATACATAAGCAAATACACACACACACACATATATTTATATATATACATAATATATACGTGTTATATATATATATATATATATATATATATATATATATATATATATATATATATATATATATATATGTCCTCTCTGTCTGTGTTTGCATGTTTATTTGTTTATGTAATGTATGTATGTATGTAATTATGTATGTATGTATGTATGTATGTATATACTACAGTATAAATGGACGTAATTACTTTTATTTTCAAACACATTAAATGACATTAATAGTTACAGAATGTATTTCGTTGCAAGAAATACCAATAAGGCCTATTTTCTATAGAATCTTCAGTGTGACCCTGTCTAAAGACGTCTGTGGCAATAGGAACAGGGAAAAATGGATAATAATTAGTGGGAAAATATTATTCCCAAGCCATTGTCGAAGGACTGATGCACTGTATTAGAAGTCACAGAAAGTCACATTACTGAGGAAATTACACGACTGTTTATCGGCATTGTTCCTTGAGGGTACATTGTATTCTGAATTATTTACTGTGAATAATAAACCAAGAAAAAAAACTAAAAATTTAATAATAAATTCTACAGTTTAATTTATAAATTCATTTTCTATCAATCTGCTGTGAATATCCTTGCTTCCTGGTTTGCAACAGGTAATCCCAAACCATACGAGGTAGAGGGATGGTGCTGGCCCTGCTGCCAACTCACAGTTTCAGAATAAATCATGAGAATCTGAAATGAGGGAAATCCTAATGTAAGAAGGGACTCCTAATCAAATTAACTTCATAAAATTTCATGTAAAACTTAAGAAATTGACTTAAGTACAATATATATATTTATAAAGTAAGCCTCTAAATGCTCAAGATCAATGCAAATATATGGGCATGTCCATTCAAAAACAATGAGGCAACGAAACACGAGATTGAGAGGCTAAGCAAAACTATCTGGGATAAACAAGTAGTTACTGGGTTAACCCGGCAGACCATAAATAGAATATTATGGTTTGAAAAATATAAATTACTACCTGGTAAATATAAGTAAAAGTACTATGCTAGCTCAAGAAATATTAAAGTTGCCTTTAAATGAAGGCCCAAAAGACGGTTATATAATAGGCCTACTTGGTAAATATAATTACATACATGGGTACCAATCAAATATGATTCTCTGATAAATTCCATGGGGAAATTCTGTTAGGACATTATTGTTCAACAATAATTACTGAAATTGAAATCGCAAATGACAAGCACCAAACGAAATTTGCAACGAACCTTCAAGTTTTCAGCTATCCTTTCTAGGTCCAAATTAAGCCGAATAGTTGTATTGGCAACTAGATGACATCGGTCGGCAAGTTGTTCTTCGTGGAAAATGGTGGTGGCCTAAGGTGGATAATAGGCAGCATTATTCTCCTCCCCACCCTCGGTACATGGGCCAGGTCACAGATACATTTTAGCTCTTCATAGTTCCTTTATAATGCACTGCACGAAAGATTGGTATGATCGTAATAACGATCTCAAAGTCGCGCTGTGCTAGGTAGTGGTCACGTCTTCACTGTCCCTCTCCTTCCGAGCTACTGCTGCTCCAAGGTATTTTGGGAATGGAGTCGAAGCTGGAAGATAACCAAACTAGGCAGTAACTAGTTACAGGGTTAACGTAATTAACTACCTTCGTTGCTGTTTGCTTGATGCTTGGTATAGTTAAGTTAAAGGAAAATCAATTTATCAAACATTTATTTAAATGATGACGGAAATGCATATATTTACCAAGCAATTACAATAGAAGAACAAGGACACCCAACAGCAAGATATAACTAATAATAATTAATGCTTATTTTAGAGCACAAGGAAGCAATAAAAGCAAACTACATGAAGAATACAAGACTAACTAATAATATTACTCAAGATAATGAAAATCTCTTCAATTAATGAGAAGGAAAAACTAAGGATAAACATAACTTTCCAAACACATTGTGACTTTTTTAGCCAAATGAGTTTTGAATACCACTCTTGCCTTGTTACCCGCCTGTGGGTATTTGGGTATGTGTGTATATTTGGGTATACCCTCTCTGTAGTGTATATACGTATTTGTGACTTCTGCTACTACTATGTGTCATTCATTCGTTAATGGCCGCTTCCTGTGGTGTTCTGCGGCAGGACAATATTCAACGATTCGTCGTCTGTGTCTGCCATTTTGAGTCCTGTGCTGTATAGGGGCACTCTCATCATTTATTGTGCAAGTTTTGATCTCGACGTTCATCTCTGTATCAGCTTTCTTCGGACCTCTTCGCTGTTGTGGAGCGTTACATCACCCGCAGGGAGACTTACTGCCGGTAAGCGTAACTATTACATAAAAGTTGTTTAGAGTGAATGGAAACTATCGTGCCACTAAGGGGATTGTTGATGGTATTCAACAGAATCGACTTGAAACTGTGATCTATGATGGCCGTAGGGAGACTTATCTCCGGTAAGCGCACTCAAGACAGTATGTTATTGACGTGTAACGCTCAGGTCTATTAGAGGCTTCGAGTTGCTGATGGTAATCGACAGAATCCTCTTCAAGATATACTCTACAGTTTTGGATTTATGTATAAGCGTATTAGCTAGAGGTTTGTGTTATTGCTGTATGTAAGGTTTAGGAATTTGCTTGTTGTAATTAGAATTAAGTTATTTTTCTTATCTTTGCATTCTACTGTCGTATGATTGTGTTTTTCGCCACCGTGAGTTTGTTGTTTTTCTTCCTCCCTCTGTGACTTTCCCTCTGTATAGGAGGATGGGGAATGCTTGTGTTGTGTTGTAGCTGCATGTGGTTTCTAGCCCCAACCATCAATTATGGCTATCTTTAATTCGTGAATAAATATTTTTCTATTTTGATAAAGTTTAGTCTTTTTCTTGTTCCTCTTTGAGTGTACAGTGTTTTGCTGAGGATCCTAATTCCTTGGATTTTAATAGCCCTTTTGAAGTGATATTTGGTAATTTTTTTTAAAAGCGGCCTATTAGAAGAGTATGTGTAAGGGAATAGTAAATTCTCTTTCTTTTCATATACGAGAATTGTGTAAGAAGGGATATCCTATGGTTAGCTTAAGGCTCTGAAAAATAGTCCTTTATTGAAAGTTTGAAGAACATATTAGTTCTGTCTATTTATAATGAACAGGATACCACCGTAACATTATATATATATATATATATATATATAT
>NC_087207.1:74082984-74140484 GCF_015104395.2 Macrobrachium nipponense
AAACCAAACTGAAAGACAGCAATTATGCCAAATACTAAAGGCCCTCGCAAATACACTGTGTATGGGCTTGTCTGAATACAAAAGTGGGCGGAGCTTCGTGTCTGAACGATCACAGCGGGAATCTGTCACGACCAGGTTGCTGGCTTGCGACTTAAGTCTGTCATACACAGATCGTTCAATGTTTGGGTTTGTCGGCCGATATAAAACGCAATGCGCGCGTCTCTTCTAGAGATGACGTCATGTCTTCTCGAGGCAAAATCTTTGTTCAGACTGAAATCGGTGCGGAGATCGTTCATACTGTTTGAATAGCGTGTATGTGTGGGTCGATAACGATAATCGTTAAGACAATCGTTCAGTGTATGGGGGCCTTAACGAATGATTGACTGCTCTTCATTAGACAAGCAGTTATGAAGGCAAGGATACCAGTATTGTAGCTTCCCATATCCGAAGGGATACAATATATAATGAAGAGAAATATTTTACTCAGCTGAACTAAATGCAAATAGCTGGGGCAGGGTATGACTTTATCCGCTGAGAGCAACAGTAAGGCCATTTATGATCAGGGTTGGTGATTTTTTTTTTTATAAAAGAAAAAAAAATCAGTTATCTATTTTATTTCTTTTATTTATTTGATTTTTTATTTATTTTTTATATGATATTTTTTCAATCCTTTTTCTCCTCAAAATGTATTTGATGACAGAATTACTCTTGATTCATATTTTAGGTTTCCAGTTCTGTCCAAAAGTATATGTACTTGCAATTTTTTTTATATCAAAATAAATAGATGGAGCACAGTTATGCTTAAGTTTCTATTAACCAGCAAACCATATTTTTCAATTTGTTTGCTTTCAAATAAAAAAAAATAAAAAAGGAAAAACATGTTTTTTTCAATGAAATATCAATTATTTAATCACTTGATTAAATCACTTTGATTTATTCATTGCCAACCCTATTTATGATTCACACGAATTGACATCTTCAGTTATTCCTGTTGACTATTGACACTACAGAGAGCGCCTAAACACCCTTTCTACACCCCCAAATTCTCAAAATACGAAGAGCATGTGAATCAATTTTCCCTATGGATATAATATAGAATTTAGGCAAAAGGCCAAGCGCTGGGACCTATGAGGTCAATCAGCGCTGATAGGGAAACAGACAGCAAGAAGGTTTGAATAACAGGAGGAAAACCTCAAAGCAGTTGCATTATGAATAAATTGTTAGGAGAGGGTGGAAAGTAAGATGGAAGAAAGATAATATGAAAGGAGATACAGTAAAAAGAACGAAAGTGGTTGCAGCTAGGGGCCGCAGGGACGCAACAAAGACACTTTAGTAATGCCTACAGGGCACCACGTGAGGTGCACTGACGGCACTAAACCGCCCACCCCCCCACCGGAGAATTTTTCCCATGAGAGGATTTAACATAATTATATATAATAATAGTAGTTCTATTTAAAAAAAATTAGGTAATTTCAATATTAATCGATTGATTAAATCACAGGTATCATATTTTTTTCACAAGATGTCGTCATCCCATGATGATGGTTTAATTGTTGTAATATTAATAAAGGATTGCCTATTAATACTGAAACAAGGTCTAATTTACACATGGAGTATCCTTCTGGGAACTGGTAATCATAAATACCTACTAAGCAAACAGCCACGTGCATTACTGGATATATCCCAAAAAAGCTGTATCTAAAATTAAAAAGGTGTTAAACTAGTATTACTCACAAAGACATTTAGAGTCAATACAATGTAAAAGCTCCAGTGTTGCTTATTATTAAAAATGGGAAAAAATTTAAACATGCCTTGATTATTTGTAATACAATGTCGGACTGAAATTGCCTTATTCTTTTTATGCAACACTCTCTCTCTCTCTCTCTCTCTCTCTCTCTCTCTCTCTCTCTCTCTCTCTCTCTCTCTCTCTCTCTCTCTCGCTCTTTTAAATAACACGACATGCACTGCAATGTAGCCTAGATCCTGTATTTCATTCGAATTAAATATGACGAAGAATTATTCACGATGATACTGTAGCGCAACTTACTGATTTATTTACACAACAAACAGACAGGTCAATATCTCTTGCGAGCGGAAATGTAGCGCCTGACACTAGCGAACGAAAGCAGAAGTCACACACATTAATTTGAGTGTGTTGACAGATGGAAATTTACATTCTGACAGATGCACAAGACATGACTGAAGTTAAGGTACATATGGCTGAAATATTGACATTGTAATGTGTATGATGATGACGATACATTTAACATGACAATGATATGAATGAAGATATATAATAATAATAATAATAATAATAATAATAATAATAATAATAATAATAATAATAATAATAATAATAATAAAAACTATTATTTCAGCTCATGCATATACCTGGGAATATACAAAGAATAGACAATAACATATAGTCTAGATACATAAGACAACATGATAAAAAAAGAAAACCAAAGATTAATGGCAATACCCATATTTGCTGAGGTAGTATAAAAGGAAGGTAGTCAAAATAATGGTCATACTCGTATACTAAGATTGAGAAATAGTTTTAAATATAGAATGTAATAACAATATTGAATATAATCACTGTAATAATGAAAAAAAGGAAAATACCAGTAATGACAATAATCATAGCAATACAATAATAGTGGCAGATTCTGCCTATGACATTTTGCAAAAAAAAACAGGGGCAAAAAATATAGCGACAGATTCAGATTCTGACACAGATGACACTTTGCAAAAAACACCAATAAAACAATGGTGATTCTGACACAGATGACATTTTGCAAAAACGCCAATAAAACAATAGTGACAGCTTCTGCAGATGACATTTTGCAAAAACAGAGATGTGTATCGTATGCTGAGTTGCTTGTGCCTAATGGCCAATCCTGGAACGTCATACAAGTGGTACGCTGCAAATGCAGTGTCACGCCACTCGTGTCCAAAAGTTTTTATTTGCTCCTACAATGAGCGCTGACTCCCCAATGTTACTTTGGAGTGAAAAGCATCTCAATACGTCAGTTGATGAAAGCAGTCTCATCACACTCTGGAATATGGAAGTCTAACACAGATTTACTTATTCAAAAACAATAAGGTTGGAACATGAACACTGAGAACATTGGTCATATGGCCCAAAGTTAGAGTCAGGCACCTGACATTGCTTTCAAAGAAGTGAGTTAATGGACTTATGTTTGATGCAATTTCGTTAGTGAAATACAATAAAGCTGTAAATATTGCTACATAAACTACAACCCTCTGAAGGCAAACCCCTCAAAAATTAAAAACACCGTATGAAATGACCAAAGATTTGTAGAATACACAGTCTGTGTGATAAAACTGGAACAATCGTTAAAAAAGAACAAGACAATCGGGTATGCGTCATTAACAGAAGCAACAGCTTGTTACAGCTTATCTCGAAAAGAAACTAAGAACAATTTGGAAAACCTTGCAAACACCAAGGTTTGAGATAATTGTTATGTGGATATGACCCAGCTTAAGATGACCAGTAATAGATCAATGGAAAACTGGAAGGAGGCATATGTATGTTGAACACTGAATGACAGACACTGAAAACTGCTAAAATAATAGAGGTTTTAGCTGTAAAGCCCTTTCGAAAAGGTGATGCAAACGGTATATATATATATATATATTATATATATATATATATATATATATATATATATATAATATATATATATATAGATAGTCAGATGAAATAGTCAGATGAAATATACCATTCCATACAAATTAAATAATATACTATAAAAAAACTTTTCTGAAAAGTTTTTATAGTATATTATTCAATTTGTATGGAATGGTATATTTCATCTGACTATCTTATATATATATATTATATATATATATATATATATATATATCTATATATATATATATATATATTATATATATATATAAGATAGTCAGATGAAATATACCATTCCATACAAATTAAATAATATACTATAAAAAACTTTTCAGAAATTTTAAATTATTTTTCCATCATCAGGAATCCCTGTCCGGCATTCATCAACCAAATTTAGTGAAGTTATGATACCATGACGTTGTGTTTTCGATCGTTACCTAATTATCACGAGTTAACATTGCAATAAAAAATCAATCAGGATTAAAACGCAAAAAAATCCTTCGTGTCCCTTCAATTGAATTATAACCTCACAATCCTTACTCCCTCTTCATTGACTGACTGAGTGCTTGTTACCTGGCGTTTCATGCCTGCTATCCAAGAAACCCGAAGAGGCTAATGAAGTTATCTCGATACCCAATTAGGTCCTTTGAGCTCATTTATGCAAAATACATTTTTTATCATTATATCCTTCCCGATACGGGAAGCCACAGCACTGAAATAGCTAATGAGGGCAATTCGTCTTTTTGCGAAGCATAATTGGGTTTTCTGCATCTCTTCCTTTCACGGCATTTGTTACAGGTGAAATGGTCTCATAAATACTTTTAGACATTTCGGTTAAGATGAATTCAGCGAGGAATTTGCACGATTCATCAACTTGAAAAGAAAAACAACTGCGCGACGCACAAACTCACGCAAGCACACATATATAAAAAAAACTTACTAGTTCTAGGACAGATTAGCATCAGTTTATATTCTGCCAAAAGAATATTGAATCGCCCGTGTTATTAATTATCCCTTGATCCTGAGATTAGACTTGAATGCCCTCTACATAAATGGAGCTCTTTCCTCGGACTAATTTTACGCAAATATATTAATTTCGCTCAGCAGATTTATGCACAACCTGATGAAGTAATTTAACTCGAAGCGCCTCTGAAATCGTTTATGTCAAGTCGATATCGAGTCATTTTATATTCCGTTAAAGAAAAACTATTGCCCGTCCGCACTTTATTCTGTCCACCTCCGGATCTCAAAAACTACTGAGGCTAGAGGGCTGCAAATTGTTCTGTTGATCATCCACCGTCCAATCATCACACATACCAAATTGCAACTCTCTAGCCTAAGTAGTTTCTATTTTATTCAAGGTTAAAGTTAGCCATGGATCGTGCATATAGCAGCTCTTGCCGGAGCCACGGGACGCACCCTCACTCTACCGCATCTGGCGAGCAACTGGAGAGCTGCCGGCCAGGTCATAGTTGATGGTTTTAAATAACATTACACGTTGTACATAAAACTCGACTGCCCCGAAGAAACCTTCCTGTTTATAATAAAACTGTTAGTTTCAGAGCCTTTCCCTTCCTGGCCAACGATCAGACACAACTGACCAACCAAGTGGTACATGACTCAGTTGTTAAAGTCAACAGAATATCAATTGATTTTTCCGAAAACTGATACAAATATTTGTGAGGTTGACACTCAGACGCCGCTAGCTCATCACAGATATAAAAACGGGAAGATTGTTAAATAACCAGACCTGAAAGACACTCCATATTGCAGTGACAGCAATCAGGTACCAAGGTAAAACAAAGGTTTCAAATGATTTATTAGCATTTATATAATAAAACAGGAAATACATGATTATAAAATCAAAGCCTTAGTTTAAACAATCTTGTTACATAAGCAAAGTTCGTTTCTACTGCCTTATTTTAAAATATCTTGCTACTCTTCATTCTAGTCCTGCGCTGGTTTGTTTGTTAATACAGATATCATGTAATTGAAGCATATAAATAACTAATGAATTTGAGCTAAATACTCAATTTTCTTCCTCTAGTCAATCGGAAGATAAAAAAAAAAGTTGTTTATTCATAAAATATCTCAAAGACTGATTGAGGACAGTATGGCATTTCAATATCCATTTTTGCTTTCTGGGTTCGATTATGCAAAGAAACATTATTTCATAATGTATTGCATGTTGCAATGAGAAACCAAGAGACTGAATCTTCGCCACTAATGAGACCCATTCGTCTATTTTGATAGGAATAATTAGGAGTTGACATTCCGTGTTATTTTTCGCTCTCGCTATGAACTCCCTGGTGACAGACACGTTACGTCCTATTCCGAAGATTGAAATGGTTTCCAGGAACGATGTATCAGACGAAAAGATGCGCCAGGTTAAATCCCCACTGTGCAAAGAAATGACGCGAGCCTTTCAAAATACATCGCTCGTTACAGCACGAATTCGCCTCGTTTGACGTCCAGCCAAAGGAATATTGGTTCGATCGTGTTATTAATGTCCCACTGATCCTGGGATTTAACTTGAATACCTTTATGCATTTGGGGCTCTTGAGTTTGACTAATTAACGTCAATATATTAATTTCGCCCGTCAAATTTATTCATGAACCCGCAATGCAATTTACCCCCGAGTGCCTCCGAAACCGGTCCCGTCAAATCTGCATCCGGAACCGATATCTCATCAATATGTTTTTCCGGACACGCGGACAAAATTATGACTTGTAAAGGACAGAAGGTTAAATCCACCGTCAACGTCATGACTGATTAGTCGGGGGGATTCCCCGCGTGAGTAATGTGATTTTATGACTCTCATTGTCCGGCAGGAGAATTCCAGCGGATGATTTGGACGACGAATAAATACTACGAGACTTTACGCAGATGGTGCGTAAAAAATCGCCGCGGATTCGTCCAATGTTTTTCCCCCACTTCAAGCATTTTTTTCCTAGGTCTGGAGTGGCAAGTCTATCCACAGTATATTAAAGTGTATTTTTGTTCCACATTATCTTTCAAACCACCAGAAATATATTTACAGAGGTAAAGAGACTTACAATGCATGATGTTTCTCCCCTAAAACCCGGTGCGCATTAAACTTAAAATGTCACATATTTTGTGATGATATATTTTGAGTCGGTTACTTTGTATTACGTGTGAATGTACGCAGAGAAACCAAGCTACAGAGGGATTACGGCAAGCAGTTAGTTGCAAGGACGTGAATTAAGGCCTTAGGAAAGCTCAGATAAATGCAGGATAATACATCTGAGGGAAATTACGGAGCGCCGTCAGGGAAAAGCGAAAATGATTCTGCCGCAATGTGGACGGTTGCGTATAAGCGACGGATTAAATCTTATATGAGCCCCATCCAATAATTGCAACAAAACAAATAGATTTCTACTTATGGCCAAATGCTACCGGATCTCTCTCTCTCTCTCTCTCTCTCTCTCTCTCTCTCTCTCTCTCTCTCTCTCTCTCTCTCAACTTTCCATTTATTTCACAATTTTGAGGGGAGACAAACTTACCTTGGAATTAGATAGCGAATGAAAGAAAATGATTCCACATTTCAATCATTTCACTGCTGGATCGCGTTAGCTAAGGTTCGGTTGATAACTGTTCCTAGTGATATGAAGCAAGATTCTATATTCGCATATCCTTTCCTCCTCCCTCGAAAGTTCATAGTTCTTTCAACAACTTACCTATACTACAATTCGCCTAATTTGTCTGGCCCCTCTACGTCTGCCTGCCTGTCTGTCTGTCTGTCTGTCTGTCTGTCTGTCTGTCTCTCCTTGCCGAATAATGTGCCGGAACACTTGGTACCTTCTGGTATCGCAAATGTGCATCATTAAACGAATAATTCATTTCAGGCATATCTATTACAAATAACGCTGATGCTTCAAAATTAGCAACGGAACATCTAACATTTATATACTTTTACTTGAGAGTGTCCTCGCTTACACGAATTCGAAAAAGGTGTTTCACTATTGCCACTGATACAACATGAACAATAACAACCCCCCCCCCCCCCCCCCCCCCAAAAAAAAAAAAAAAAAAAAAAATGTGGTTTTAAGCGTGAGCTTGGAGACATCAGAGCATCAGACGCGCGCACTCACGGAAACACACACATGCGATACTCATGCGAGATACCGTTTGTTATCAGACCATGAGGACCAAGAAGGGTGTTATGACTAAATACTAGTATCCAGTAAACTAAAATACCGCCAAATACTGACTCTTGAAGTGCTAGCCAAAATTATAGTTAGGAACTTACTTCCAGCATGTGAGAAGAGGGTCGACTTGTAAGTGTCATTATTGGTAAGGTGTAGAAATTATAAACTTATCTTTTTTTTTCTCTCTTTTCTCTTTTCTTTCTATGGTGTTTTTACGTTGCATGGAACCAGTGGTTATTCAGCAACGGGACCAACGGCTTTACGCGACTTCCGAACCACGTCGAGAGTGAACTTCTATCACCAGAAATACACATCTTTCACACCTCAGTGGAATGTCCGAGAATCAAACTCGAGGCCACCAAGATGGCAGGTCGAGACCATGCCGATTATGCCACTGAGGCGGTTAAGGAATTATAAAAGCCATTTGTTTCTTTCTCGAAATATAAATGGACCTGGGAGGGTTGACTTCGCGGTAGTATTTAAAAAAAAAACCAAGTTGTGAAAAATGGCGAATGTTCGGAAAAAAGAAACCCAAAGAATTATGACTAGACATACTCACGTAACGAAAATGGTAAGACTATGGGATTCAGCGGTAATTACTACACTGGACTTTCAATTTCATCGCTAAACTTGAATAACTGGTAACCACTCCTCATTCCATCTGAACTAACATTCATCCAGTAGCAGAAACCATAAATCTGATATTCATGTACCTCAATGCTGATATTATGCATCTATATTTACCATATGTCAGATTGTCTCTGAAGAATCTAACCTATTCCTTAAGATGGGCGTCGCAGTGAGGAAGTATTATGCGTTATTCATTACGGCTTTCAAGAAATCTGAAAAGCAACGCATTGCAACAACGGGAATCCCACTCAAGTAGAGCGCCTCAGTGGTGGGGTCTGTATGGTGTTGGCGTGCCACCTCGATGGCCGCGAGTTCGATTCTCGGGCATTCCACTGAGAGGTGAGAGATGTGTATTTCTGGGGATAAAAGTTCACTCTCGACGTGGTTCGGTAGTCACGTAAAGCCGTTGGAGCCGTTGCTGAATAACCACTGGTTCCATGCAACGTAAAAACACCACACAAACAAAACACTGAAGTCGAGAATTGCCAAGGGTTTTTCCAGCACTGAATATGATCCAGCTTCTATTTTCGCTTACTCGGGGAGTAAGCCTACAATTTACTTTGTTGTTGTGGTGGGAGAGGGGGTTGGGGGGTTGGGTAGGAAAGCCGTATGGAAAAGCCAAAAGAGATCTGACAAAGGAGTTTCGCGTTGAGTTAAAGAAAATTGAGCGTAAAGAGGGTTTTAAATGTCTAACAGGAGGAATACGTCTCAGTTGAACTGCAAACAACTGTTAGGAGATGGTGGAAAGTAAGATGGAAGAGAATGTGAACGGAGGTACAGTAAAAAATATGAAAGGGGTTGCAGCCTATTTTTTGAAGTTTTGTTTAACGAAACAGGGAAGTGAGTTTTGGTTTTTGTAAAAAAAAAAAAAAAAAAAAAAAAAAAAAAAAAAAAAAAAAAAGGGAAAAAAGCTTACGGAATGTTTAATATTTTTAATTTAGTTACAATCTCGGAGGCGGGCAATGTTATAATAAAAGATGACTGGCGAAAGATTTAAGAAAAAAAAAATTCTTTCAATACTGACTGTAGATTTCATCATGCGAATATTTTCATTTGCAAAAACGAGGGCTGCCGTCAATAGACAGGGCTTAGTTGCCTTGTTAAGCCCTGCAATGGGAAAGAGAATGACTGAATGCAAGAACAAAAACTAATGGTCACAATTACTGAAAGAGGTCAAAACAACATGTTGAAAATATCGAATATTCAGTGTTGGTAATCCTAGAGCTTGTTTGGTGTCTATAAAATGAACACAGGCATCAGGCCGATTGCGATCGATTTGTAATAGGTTTTTCGATCAAGAGTATTTTGTTATCTCATTTTGGAGATGAGAATATATCCTTGTTTGCCTCGTACCCACACTTATAGTAATGATATATATATATCAATACTATATATATAATCTATATATCATATATATTATAGAATATATTATATATATATATATTATAGATATATATAATATATAATATAGACATATAGTACACTATATATGGTATGTATGTATGTGTGTGTATATATATATATATATATATATATATATATATATATATATATATAGTATATATACATATATACATATATATGTATGTATGTATATATATATATATATATATATATATATATATATATATATCATACTATATATATACATATATATATATACCTTGGTGTTTGCAAGGTTTTCCAAATTGTTATTAGTTCTTTTCGAGATAAGCTGTAACAAGCTGTTGCCTCTGTTAATGACGCAGACCCAATTGTCTTGTTTTTTTTTTTCTAACGATTGTTCCAGTTTTATCACACAGACTGTGTATTCTATAAAACTTTCGTCATTTGATACGGTGTTTTTAATTTTTGAGAGGTTTGCCTTCAGAGGGTTGTGGTTTATATTGCAATATTTACAGCTTTATCATATTTCACTACCGAAATTACATCAAACCTGAGTCCATTAACTCACTTCTTTGAAACCAATGTCAGGTGCCTGACTCTAACTTTGGACTTTGGGCCATATGACCAATGTTCTCAGTGTTCATGTTCCAACCTTTTTATTTTTGAATAAGTAAATCTGTGTTAGACTTCCATATTCCAGAGTGTAATGAGACTGCTTTTATCAACTGACGTATTGAGACGCTTTTCACTCCAAAGTAACATTGGGGAGTCAGCGCTCATTGTAGGAGCAAATAAAAACTTTTGGACACGAGTGGCGTGACACTGCATTTGCAGCGTACCACTTGTATGACGTTCCAGGATTGGCCATTAGGTACAAGCAACTCAGCATACGATACACATCTCTGTTTTTGCAAAATGTCATCTGCAGAAGCTGTCACTATTATTGTATTGCTGTTTTTGCAAAATGTCACCTGTGTCAGAATCTGTCACTATCATTGTATTGCTGTTTTTTGCAAAATGTCATATGCAGAATCTGTCACTATTATTGTATTGCTATGAGTATTATCATTACTGATATTTTCCTTTTTTCATTATTACTGTGATTATATATTTCAATCTTAGTATGGCCATTATTTTGACTACCTTCTTTTATACTACCTCAGCAAATATGGGTATTGCCGATTAATCTTTGGTTTTCTTTTTTTATGGTGTTATCTTAAGTATCTAGACTGTATGTTATTGTCTATTCTTTGTATATTCCATGTATATGGCCTTGAGCTGAAAATAATAGTTATTATTATTATTATAATTATCACTATTATTTTTAGTATTATTATATACCTTCACTCATATCATTGTCATGTTAAATGTATCGTCATCATCATACGCATTACAATGTCAATATTTCAGCCATATGTAACTTAACTTCAGTCATGTCTTGTGCATCTGTCAAAATGTAAATTTCCATCTGTCAACAAACTTAAATTAATGTGTGTGACTTCTGCTTTCGTTCGCCTAGTGTCAGGCGCTACATTTCCGCTCGCTGTCTGTTTGTTGTGTGAATAAATCAGTAAGTTGCGGACTCTTACTTTTACTCGTACCGTTCGCTACAGTATCATCGTGAATAATTCTTCGTCATATTTAATTCGAATGAAATACAGGAACTAGGCTACATTGCAGTGCATGTCGTGTTATTTAAAAGAGAGAGAGAGAGAGAGAGAGAGAGAGAGAGAGAGAGAGAGAGAGAGAGAGAGGAGAGAGAAAATAATCAAGGCATGTTTAAATTTTTTTTCTATTTTTAATAATAAGCAACACTAGAGCTTTTACATAGTATTGACTCTAAATGTCTTTGTGAGTAATACTAGTTTAACACCTTTTTAATTTTAGATACAGCTTTGTTGGGATGTATTCAATAATGCACGTGGCTGTTTGCTTAGTAAGTATTTATAATGACCAGTTCCCAGAAGGATACTCCAGATGTAAATTAGACCTTGTTTCAGTATTAATAGGTAATCCTATATTAATATTACAACAATTAAACCATCATCATAGGATGACGACATCTTTTGAAAAAAATATGATACCTGTGATTTAATCAATCGATTAATATTTAAATTACCTAATTCCTTTTAAATAGAATATCTATTATTATTTATAATTATGTTAAATCCTCTCATGGGAAAAATTCCCGGTGGGGGAGGGGGGGGGGGGGGGGGGGTTTAGTGCGTTCAGTGCACCTCACGTGGTGCCCTGTAGGTATTACTAAAGTGTCTTTGTAGCGTCCCTGCGGTCCCTAGCTGCAACCACTTTCGTTCCTTTTACTGCATCTCCTTTCATATTCGGTTTCTTCCATCTTTCCACCCTCTCCTAACAATTGATTCACAATGCAACTGCTTTGAGGTTTCCCTCCTGTTATTCAAACCTTCTTGCTGTCTGTTTCCCTATCAGCCCTGATTGACCTCATAGGTCCCAGCGCTTGGCCTTTTGCCTAAATTCTATATTATATCCATAGGGAAAATTAATTCACATGCTCTTCGTATTTTGAGGGTGTGGGGGTGTAGGAAGGGTGTTTAGGCGCTCTCTGTAGTGTCAATAGTCAACAGGAATAACTGAAGATCTCAATTCGTGTGAATCATGAACAGGGTTGGCAATGATTAAATCAAAGTGATTTAATCAAGTGATTAAATAATTGATATTTCATTGAAAAAAACATGTTTTGTTCCTTTTTTTTTATTTGAAAGCAAACAAATTAAAAAATATGGTTTGCTGGGTAATAGAAACTTAAGCATAACTGTGCTGCATCTATTTATTTTGATATAAAAAAAATTGCAAGTACATATACTTTAGGCCAGAACTGGAAACCTAAAATATAAATCAAGAGTAATTCTGTCATCAAATACATTTTGAGGAGAAAAAGTATTGAAAAAATATCAAATAAAAAATAAATAAAAAATCAAATAAATAAAAGAAATAAAATAGATAACTGATTTTTTTTTCTTTTATAAAAAAAAAAAATCACCAACCCTGATCATAAATGGCCTTACTGTTGCTCTCAGTGGATAAAGTCATACCCAGCCCCAGCTATTTGCATTTAGTTCAGCTGAGTAAAATATTTCTCTTCATTATATATTGTATCCCTCCGGATATGGGAAGCTACAATACTGGTGTCTTTGCCTTCATAACTGTTCGAGAGCGGGAGCATTGCAAACTGCATTCAATTTGTCCCAGTGTTCCAAGCTACTCCTACAGATACCTGCGTCCAGAGGAAATGATATAGAGACTGTTGGAATACGCGGAGAACTGTATTACTCCACTACGAATTTCCCCAAATACCCATTTTGATTGCGCCCTGGCTACTTGTAGTCGTCCGATTCCGGTTCATTCCGGATTCAACGAATCGCACGCAGAAATGCGGGATGGAGACGGTTCGACGATATTCCGCCTTCGAAATCACGTAAGCACTGCGGTGGAAAGTATGAATGAATTCGAATCTGATATGGACGCGAAATTCTTATGTTTTGCAGCGTCTTCGTGTTCTAAAGTGGTCTCCTGAGATCTTCGCTTTATCTCCTGTGTTTGTTTGTAAACAATATGTATATGTATAAATGTATATACATATATGTGTACGCATGCATGCATGTATGTATATATGCATTCATGCATGCATAAAGGCAGAGAGAGAGAGAGAGAGAGAGAGAGAGAGAGAGAGAAGAGAGAGAGAGCCTTCGTGTTACCCAAGCATTACAAATGGTAGTAGTAACAGGAAACAAACTCAAGTACAAACAACCTTAAGACGAACGACATGACTTGATATATTTAAATAAACACCAGTATTTTTAACGAACGTAGACACAGGAATGATTACGCTGCGATATGCCAGCTTTGATTCAAAGTGTTCTTTCGCAAGTGAGATTATTTATGAGATTGGCAGTTTCAAAATCTATTCTGTGTTCTCAAAAGTGTAGCTACAAAAAATGTATTCTTTTACTGCCAACCCTTGAACTCTGACATATCCTCTATATTTGTTTCAGAACAATCTGGCAGTTTTGAGTTTTGACAAGAATGTTTGTTAATCGTATTTCGATGTGTTAGGATTCAAGTGAACTCCTTTCTTCATATTGTCAGTCACTTATGCTTAAGCAGTTTATTTTATTGCTCTTCATTTACAGAAGCTCCTTTACTGTCCATGACTGATGAACCTGATACATAAGAATACACTTCTTGCAACACTGGCTCTTTCACTGAATTGTCAGGAGCCTTAATAGGTAAATTTTGTGAATTATGTATTGCAAGTTCTTGTACCCAAATCCTCGTTCAGAAATTGTCATAATACTGGAAATTTTCTGTTCATTCAATTTGGTATTAGAAAATTGAGTCGTAATTTAGATTGGTCCTAACCACCATCCCCCACCCCCCATCCACCACCTACCTCCCCTTACCCCCCCCCCCAAAAAAAAAAAGAAAAAAAGGAGAGAAAAAAAAAGCAAAAACCAAGAGCATCGTAAGCGGCAACTTATAGTTTCTGAAATTACGTATTCATACTGTGAGTGTATCAGAGAAAAAAATAGCAATGAAGAAAAGCTCTTTGAAATAAGTGATTTCGTAAATCACTATATTCCTCCCTCCTTTGAATTTCACATTTACATTTACATTGCGCCAAATCATTTGTCTATAAAATCATTCTATTCATATCCTTACGGATTGCTGTCTCATATATAAATAACTTCCAGACTATAAATATAGATTGCTTTAAGTCAATGTACAGACTAATGTTCCACGGTTTTAAAGAGTTGAAGGTCGTCTGTTTGTCTGTAAAGCATCAATGGCAATAGGTTATTAGACTGAAAGAGAATAACTTACATATATATGTGTGAGAGAGAGAGAGTGTGTATGTGTATGTCTGTGTGTCTGTCTGTGTTTTTGTGACCGAGCATGTGTGGGCGTCTGTTTTAAACCTATTAAATCTACATTCCATAATATATTTTGAACTGAAATGTTTTATTTATTTGTTTATGAATATGTATGGAAATCTTCTGCCTTATATTTTGAAGCTTTAAAAAGGCCGTAAACGAATACATCATTTATGAATATTAAAGATATAAGGAAGAGCACCAAAGGTATCGCAGACATTTATGTCTTTTTCGAGGTTAAAATTCCTATTTAAGAAATTTACTCGAGACATATTTGTGAAGTTACAGAAACGACGAAAGCCTGTTTTTCCTTATGGAAAGTCTGGATGAATAAAGAAAAATAAAACACACACACCAATAATTTAAAATGAAAGTATAAGCGTTAAGTCTAATTGGAATCAGTCAATCTGCACTAAAAGCATTGGATATTACAGAAGTCATGGAAAAACATGTGATGCTCTGTTGGACTATTCAGATAATGACGGTTGTTATGGTCTGGCTGTAGAAGGAGATTACCTTATTTCATAGGCGACAATGGTAGCTATGGTAGCTATACCTTAAAGAGTTATGCATAAAAAGAACCGATGTATATTTTGTCATGTTTTTTAAGAATGACTTAAAAAAAATCGTAATGCTTAAAAAGTGACACCACTCGGATATTATAAAAAAGAATCCTTACATTCATTGGTTTCAAATTCCCTTTCGGTAGTTTACTGATATGAGGCTAATAATGAGATAAAACTTTTCAGAATTTATTTTATTTATTTTTTAAATAAAGAAGCATGTACAGTCATGTACCACATAAAAATGATTTCAGTTCTGTCTTAATATTTTCATATTTCTCTGTTCCTCTGTTAAGATTTTCAAATACAGTGAATTCATACTTGTATCATCTTTCTCTATTCCTCTTTTAAGATTTTCACTTAGAGTGAAAATCTTGCTGAAACGCAAGAGTCCGTGCCAGCACAAATGTAACTACTATTGTATCTAGGAATTCATATCCTTCGTTTATGTAATTTTTTCTTAATTTCTCCGGTCAAAATTTCATTTATGCGAATCCCAATACAATAAAAATAGAAACTGAATTTTGGAAACGCATCTCCAGCGTAAAAGGTTTGTCATTTATATCCGCAGAATGCATTACAATCGCTACAAAATATGTGAGTTTTATATCTTCGCCCGGGGCAAATAATTCCATTTTTGCCGGCAATACTTCCGAAAATAATGCTTCATCGAAAAAAAAAATCTCCATTCCGCATTTGCATTTTATATCTCCGTGTGGGATTCATATAACGCAAAATAATCAGGCACCGGAAGGCCAGGAGTGGCACCGGAGCCATGAAAATAGGTTTTGGGGGGAAATTCGTTATACAGTAATACGGATCTTCGCGTATTGGAGCAGCCCCAATATCCATCAAGTGCTCTGTTGTTCTCATGTTTCAGCTAACGTAGTCAAGAGCGTCATATTAAAATTAATAGATTATTAATTCTAATGTATTAATTTATACATTATAAACTATAAGATGTATTGATGTGCAGTAGTTGTGTACAAACCAGAAACTTAATTTTATTCTCGCTTATTAACCGCTCATAATTCCTCGTGATGATGGAAGAAAGCAAAGAGATATATGTGACTCAATTAGAATTAGTTACCTCACCTCTTGAATTTTCACTTTTACGCTGATGTGTACCTTCGTGGTCAGGTCGTTAACGCGGCCTCTGGATGCGGGTTCAAATCTTGCTGTGGACATCAGCATTACTTCAAACTCTCGCCTTCGGATCTAAGTCTTTGTAGTGACAAGCGTACCTAAAAAAATAAGTGTGAAGATGTGGAGAGAGCAGTGTTGTTTTGATAAGACAATTTCACACACACACACACACCCACATATATATATATATATATATATATATATATATATATATATATATATATATATATAATATATAATGTGGGTGTGTGTGGGTGTGGGGTGTGTGTGTGTGTGCGTGCGTATGTATGTTTATGCTAAAAATAGGGGATTTTCCCAAATATTTATGGTTGTCAGTCCATCTAAATCATCTTCGTAATAATGCCCAATGCGTTTCAGTTTCCCTTTGCTCTTGGCGTGTATCGGGTTCTTATGGATTCGTCGTAAATCTCATGTAGATAAGCAGTCAATCAGTAGATACTAAATTCTAAATATATTGTATTTTTTAAAAGAAATATTATGAACTTGTATGTCTTATGTAGATACGCGGGGAACTGTTTTACTCCACTACGAATTTCCCCAAATGCCTATTTTGATTGCGCCCTGGCTACTTGTAGTCGTCCGATTCCGGTTCATTCGGAATTCAACGAATCGCACGCAGAAATTTTGGGTGAAGACGGTTCAGTGATATTCCACGTTCGAAATTACGTAAGCACTGCGGGAGAAAGTATGAATGAATTCGAATCTGATATTGACGCGAAATTCGTATGTTTTACAGCGTCTTCGTGTTCTATATATATATATATAATATATATATATAATATATATTATATATTATATAATTAATATAATATATATATACTATATCAATACATATATATATATATATAATATATATATAATATATATATATCAATACATATATATATATATATATATATATATATATATATATATATATATATATATATATATATATATATCTTTTACTGGGGTCTCTGAGTGTACAATGAAGATAAAAACGGCCATAAAACCATATATGCCCGTTGCAACCATGTATTTCGAACCATTGCTCCTGTATTCCTGATCTCTGGATAGAACGGAGCAGTTTTCGTAATTATAATTACACATTGAGGTCTATCATTATCTATTTGTAACTGCTTTCCTAACAGCATCTCTAATGAATTTCCCTGCGTAATTCTAGGAAATTCTTCCACGCTTGTTATGGGTAACTGTTTCTATAATCATGATGGCAACTCGTCAGTAATATCTGATTAAGAATTTAGTCACTTAATGGGATTCTCGTATCATTATGCCACAGACAGTCTGTCTTCTCTCTTCTCTTTTAGAGTTTCGTTAAAATATGAAAACTAACTCACTGAGCATAATAAATAATGGGCTGAAGTCATAAGCTCAAAAATTAAAACAATGAATAAATATCAATAAAAAAAAAAATAAATAAATAAAAAAGTCAGGAACATACCGTCTTCTTCTCAAAGTGGAAATGAGTGTTGATGTCACACAGTTCGACGAACAGAGATTATTAAGTGTAAAAATGCTAATGCTTATATAACCAATTCAGTTCCTCAATGCAGGAGGACAAAAGCTAGCTGCTTTTAAAAGATGCGAAAGTGCACTTAGAGGCGACGAGTTAATGACAGCCGCCTTCATGCTTTGTTCAGTTCAGAATGACATGCCGGCAAGTATAGCTGGGCGATTCAACTAGCCAATATTTCAAGATAATCAACGTCCGCGAAAACATTTGTACCGTCGGGCTAAACAAAGGTGTGATGTGTGATAACGTTCAACTGATTAAAGAGGGAGTAAGACAAATTTCAATTTCTTCTGGTTTGACCACGTTTTGTTGACTAACTAAGGGACAATACAAATTTCAATTTCTTTTGGTATGACCCCGATTTGTTGAATAAATAGGAGATAATACAAATTTCAGTTTCTTTTGGTATGACCACGTTTTGTTGACTAAATAGGGGATGAGACAAATTTCAATTTCTTCTGGTTTGACCACGTATTGTTGACTCAGTAGGGGATAAGACAAATTTCAGTTTATTTTGCTATGACCACGTTTTGTTGGCTAAATAGAGGATAAAACAAATTTCAATTTCTTCTGGTTTGACCACGTTTTGTTGACTCAATAGTGGATAAAACAAATTCTAATTTCTTTTGGTATGGCCACGCTATTTTGATCAAAGGAGTCTAACAAATTGAACATTTTTTCATAAAGAGAGTTGATTCTACTGACATATACGTCAGTATCTTGACCTTTGTTTTTGTGACAGCCAATAATTTACTAATAAATTAGTTAACCAGTTTTATAACCTTATTTATAATTCGCACAGTTTCCCCAAAAACTCTCGAACTGTATCGGGATCATGTGTATTTCTTATAAAATTCTATATAATCAGACATAAAATAGGTGGGTAATCGACCTGGCATTTTCTCTATTTTTCAATGAAATAGTATATGGAGTTCCGAGCAGCCTGGGAACTTGCCATAGCTAACAAGGATTTAATCGTAGGGAAAGGCATGTATAGTCTTAACTAGACCTTCCACAGCCAGAGCGGAAGCGTTACAAACTGCATCCAATTTGGCCCAGTGTCCCAAGCTACTCTACAGATAGATATACCTGCGGGTCCGGAGGAAATGATACAGACACTGCTGGAATACACGGAGAACTGTATTACTCCGCAACGAATTTCCCAAATCCCTATTTTGATTGTGCCCTCGCTACTTCTAGTCCGATTCCGATTCATTCCGGATTCAACGAATCCCACGTGGATATGCTGTATGAAGACATTTCGACGGACGATATTCCTCTTTCGAAAGCACGAAAGCACTGACGGGGTAAAGTAACAGGATTCGAACCTTGTACGGACGTAAAATTCGTAAATTTCGCAGCAGTTGCAATGCACTGAATAGTTTGGCATAGTGAGAACATAATCATTCCGATTGATGTCAAGTGTCTGACGCAGTTCCGCGTAACCTTTCAAATATACGTAAAACTATATATATATATATATATATATATATATATATATATATATATATATATATATATATATATTTCTGTCTAACCAGTTAGTTTATTAGGATAATAGCTAAGATGTCCACAAGTAGTATCTTACATGGTTTAATTTGGCTTTCTGCGATCTATAGTATTTATGTCTGTAGTGAATTCCCTTCAAAACATTATTCCTACAGAGCTGGCATATCGCAGCGTAATCATTCCTGTGTCTACGTTCGTTAAAAATACTGGTGTTTATTTAAATATATCAAGTCATGTCGTTCGTCTGAAGGTTGTTTGTACATGAGTTTGTTTCCTGTTACTACTACCTTTGGTAATGCTTGGGTAACATGAAGGCTCTCTCTCTCTCTCTCTCTCTCTCTCTCTCTCTCTCTCTCTCTCTCTCTCTCTCTCTCACTGCCTTTATGCATTCATGCATGCATACATACACACATACATTCATACATACGTACACATATATGTATATACATTTAAACATATACATACTCTGTGTGTGTGAGAGAGAGAGAGAGAGAGAGAGAGAGAGAGAGAGAGATCACCCTATACTTACTAAGATGATAAGGATGGAAGAAACAGAAAACAACTTCAAGCACAAACAGTCTCATAGTGAGTGACGTGACATGAAATGACAAATAAATAAGCACTATTGTTTACAAACAAACACAAGAGACAAAGCGAAGATCTCAGGAGACCACTTTAGAACACGAAGACGCTGCAAAACATACGAATTTCACGTCCATATCAGATTCGAATTCATTCATACTTTCCCCATCAGTGCTTACATAATTTCGAACGTGGAATATATCGTCGAACCGTCTCCATCCCGCATTTCTGCGTGCGATTCGTTGAATCCGGAATGATCCGGAATCGGACGACTACAAGTAGCCAGGGCGCAATCAAAATAGGTATTTGGGGAAATTCGTAGTGGAGTAATACAGTTCTCCGCGTATTCCAGCAGTCTCTATATCATTTCCTCTGGACGCAGGTATCTGTAGGAGTAGCTTGGAACACTGGGACAAATTGAATGCAGTTTGCAATGCTCCCACTCTCGAACGGGGTGGGCTAGTCGACACTATATACGTATGCCTTTCCCTATGCTTAAATCATAGTTAGTTATGGCGGGTCAACAATCTACATAAGACATACAAGTTCATATTATTTCCTTTAAAAATACAAGACATTTTAGATTGAGTATCTACTGATTGACTGCTTATCTACATGACATTTACGAAGAATCCGTAAGAACCCGATACACGCCAAGAGCAAAGGGAAACTGAAGCTCATTGGGCATTATTACGAAGATGGACTGATAACCATAAATATTTGGGAAAATCCCATATTTTTAGCATTAACATACATACGCGCGCGCACACACACACACACACACACACACACACACACACACACACACATATATATATATATATATATATAATATATATATGTGTGTGTGTGTGTGTGTGTGAAATTGTCTTGTCAAAACAACAATGGTCTCTCCACATATTCACACTTTTTTTTTTTAGGTACGCTTGTCACTACAAAGACTTAGATTCAAAGGCAAGAGTTTGAAGTAATGCTGATGTCCGCAGCAAGATTTGAACCCTCATCCATAGGCCACGTTAACGACCTGACCACGAAGGTACACATCAGCGTAAAAGTGAAAATCCAAGAGGTGAGGTAACTAATTCTAATTGTGTCACATATATCTCTTTGCCTTCTTCCATCTTCATGAGGAATATTATGAGCGGTTAATAAGCGAGAATAAAATTCAGTTTCTGGTTTGTACACAACTGCTGTACATCAATACATCTTATAGTTTATCATGTATAAATTAATACATTAAAATTAATAATCTATTAATTTTAATATGACGCTCTTGACTACGTTAGCTGAAACATGATAACAACAGAGCACTTGATGGATATTGGGGCTCCTCCAATACGCGAAGAACCGTATTACTGTATAACGAATTTCCCCCCAAAACCTATTTTCATGGCTCCTGTACCACTCCTGGCCTTCCGGTGCCTGATTATTTTGCGTTATATGAATCCCACACGGAGATATAAAATGCAAATGCGGAATGGAGATTTTTTTTTTTTCTCGATGAAGCATTATTTTCGGAAGTATTGCCGGCAAAAATAGAATTATTTGCCCCGGGCGAAGATATAAAACTCACATATTTTGTAGCGATTGTAATGCATTCTGCGGATATAAATGACAAACCTTTTACGCTGGAGATGCGTTTCCAAAATTCAGTTTCTATTTTTATTGTATTGGGATTCGCATAAATGAAATTTTGACCGGAGAAATTAAGAAAAAAATACATAAACGAAGGATATGAATTCCTAGATACAATAGTAGTTAGATTTAGCCAGCCTTGTGCTAGCACGGGCTCTTGCTTTTCAGCAAGATTTTCACTCTAAGTGAAAATCTTAAAAGAGGAATAGAGAAATATGATACAAGTATGAATTCACTCTAGTTGAAAATCTTAACAGGGAATAGAGAAATATGAAAATATTATGACAGAACTGAAATCATTTTTATGTGGGACATGACTGTACATGCTTCTTTATTTAAAAAATAAATAAAATAAATTCTGAAAAGTTTTATCTCATTATTAGCCTCATCTCAGTCAAACTACCGGAAGGGAATTTGAAAACAATGAATGTAAGGATTTTCTTTTTTTTATAGTATCCGAGTGGTGTGTAAACATTACGATTTTTTTTAAGTCATTCTTAAAAAACATGACAAAAATATACATCGGTTCTTTTTATGCATAACTCTTTAAGGTATAGCTACCATAGTCGCCTATGAAATAAGGTAATCTCCTTCTACAGCCAGACCATAACAATCGTCATTGTTTGAATAGTCCAACAGAGCATCACATGTTTTTCCATGACTTCTGTAATATCCAATGCTTTTAGTGCAGACTGACTGATTCCAATGAGATTTAACGCTTATACTTCCATTTTAAATTATTGGTGTGTGTGTGTGTGTGTTTTTTTTTTTTTATTGATCCAGACTCTCCATAAGGAAAAACAGGCTTTCGTCGTTTCTGTAACTTCACAAAAATGTCGCGAGTAAATTTCTTAAATAGGAATTTTAACCTCGAAAAAGACATAAATGTCTGCGATACCTTTGGTGCTCTTCCTTATATCTTTAATATTCATAAATGATGTATTCGTTTACGGCCTTTTTAAAGCTTCAAAATATAAGGCAGAAGATTTCCATACATATTCATAAACAAATAAATAAAATATTTCAGCTCAAAATATATTATGGAATGTAGATTTAATTGGTTTAAACTTAAACACACACGCCAACACATTCGTGGTCACAAAAGCACTGATACACATACATACACACACACACATACATACACACACACTCTCTCTCTCTCTCTCTCTCTCTCTCTCTGACATATATGTAAGAATCATTCTTTTTTAAGTCTAATAGACTATTGCCATTGTTGCTTTACAGACGAACAGCCGATCTTCAACTCCTTAAAACTGTCATTTTATTATAACTTACTGACTCCGTGGAACATGAGTCTGTACATTGACTTAAAGCAATCTAAATTTATAGTCTGGAAGTTATTTATATATGAGACAGCAATCCGTAAGGATATGAATAGAATGATTTTATTGGCAAATGATTTGGCGCAATGTAAATGTAAATGTGAAATTCAAAGGAGCGAGGAATATAGTGATTTACGAAATCAGTTATTTCAAAGAGCTTTTCTTCATTGCTATTTTTTTCTCTGATACACTCACAGTATGAATACGTAATTTCAGAAACCTTATAAGCTGCCGCTTACAATACTCTTGTTTTGTTTTTTAAGGGGTGGGGGGTGGGGGTGTGGGAGGGGGGGGGGGGTTTAGGACCATCTAAAATGCGACTCAATTTTCTAATACCATATTGAATGCAACAGAAAATTTCCAGTTTTATGACAATGTCTGAACGAGGATTTGAGTACAAGAACTTGCAATCCATAATTCACAAAATTTACCTATTAAGGCTCCTGACATTTCAGTGAACGAACTACTGTTGCAAGAAGTGTATTATTATGTATCAGGTTCATCAGTCATGGACAGTAAAGGAGCTTTTGTAATGAAGTGCAATAAAATAAACTGCTTAAGCATAAGTGACTGACAATATGAAGAAAGCCAATGGAGTTCACTTGAATCCTAACACATCAAAATACGATTAACAAACATTCTTGTCAAAACTCAAAACTGCCAGATTGTTCTGAAACAAATATAGAGGATTTGTCAGAGTTGAAGGGTTGGCAGTAAAAGAATACACTTTTGTAGCTACACTTTTGAGAACATAGAATAGATTTTGAAACTGCCAATCTCATAAAATAATCTCACGTGCGAAAGAACACTTTGAATCACATATTTTGATATTTTTTCATTTATGACGTTTTCCGTTTATTGAAGGAACTCTTTTATTTACATGGAGATTAAACGGGCAAGGATTTTTCATTGAAGTGTCAAATCAATAGTCACTAAATAGTTAAGTGGTTGTAACAGAAAAAAACATAAGAAATAAGGAAAAATCTGGTGAGATGGTCTTTTTCTTCTTCTTCTTCTTCTTCTTCTTCTTCTTCTTCTTCTTATATTATTATTATTATTATTATTATTATTATTATTATTATTATTATTATTATTATTATTATTATTTTAAACATAAAAGCATTCATAAAGAGAAGGATTAAACTCTATATATAAAGTTTTATGCAAGCCTCTACGACGTGGATTACAGCTTGAAAACCACAGACAAAATGACAAACAAATACAGTGAATGGAATTATGCAACTACGCGCAGCAATGTCAGAAAAAAAGATAATTAGCACGGTACTTTAAGACTTTGTTCTTCATCAGAAGAAAGTTCCACTGTAAGACAATCTGGGCTCACAGGGACTCGGGACCTTGGCTTGCGAAGCTTCTTGGAATATAATGGTAATCTGCAAAATTTCTATCTTGTCGAGGTTCTTTTTATTTATTTATCTTTTTTTTTTTTTACCGTGCTTACAATTAACTGAGTCGCGGTCCCATACTGGATCGCTGTTAACCATGAGTGAAAAACTGAAACTTCTGACAAAACAGAAAAACCCAAAATTGATTTTTGTCCTTTCCTTCGGAGTTTTAGTATATATATATAATATATATATATATATATATATATATATATATATATATATATATATATATCATTCGAGCTACAAATGTCCTTTAATATCTAATTTGCTCTACCTCGGAATTTATATATATTCATATATGTACCGAAGGGGAGTTTTTAGTTGATAATAATTTGGTCCCCTAATGGGATCGAACCACCGTCCAGTGGACGAGAACGAAATCAGGAACGGCCAGTGACGTTATCCAGTCGGCCAACAGGGAGCCTAATAAGTTTCATATCGATTCTGACCTTACAAATTCACCGTCGACCTCGGTGTTTTCGTAATTAGAATCGATATGAAACCCCCTCTACCATGTTAGCATATTAGAATGTTTTGACCCACGTAGCTTTGTAATGAATATTTATCACATCACCGTGATTCATATAGATCATTCAAGCTACAAATGTCCTTTAATATCTAATTTGCTCTACCTCGGAATTGATATATTTTCATATATGTACCGAAGGGGAATTTTTAGTTGATAATAATTTCGTCCCCTCATGGGATCGAACCACCGACCAGTGGATGGGAACGAAATCAGGAACGGCCAGTGACGTTATCCAGTCGGCCAACAGGGAGGCTAATAAGTTTCATATCGATACTGGCCTTACAAATTCACCGTCGACCTCGGTGTTTTCGTAATTAGAATCGATATGAAACCCCCTCTACCATGTTAGCCAATTAGAACGTTTTGCCCCACGTAGCCTTGTAATGAATAATTATCACATCACCGTGATTCATATAGATCATTCGAGCTACAAATGTCCTTTAATATCTAATTTGCTCTACCTCGGAATTGATATATTTTCATATATGTACCGAAGGGGAATTTTTAGTTGATAATAATTTCGTCCCCTCATGGGATCGAACCACCGTCCAGTGGACGAGAACGAAATCAGGAACGGCCAGTGACGTTATCCAGTCGGCCAACAGGGAGGCTAATAAGTTTCATATCGATTCTGGCCTTACAAATTCAAATTAGACATTAAAGGACATTTGTAGCTCGAATGATCTATATGAATCACGGTGATGTGATAAATATTCATTACAAGGCTACGTGGGTCAAAACGTTCTAATTGGATAACATGGTAGAGGGGGTTTCATATCGATTCTAATTACGAAAAGACCGAGGTCGACGGTGAATTTGTAAGGCCAGAATCGATATGAAACTTATTAGCCTCGCTGTTGTCCGACTGGATAACATCACTGGCCGTTCCTGGATTTCGTTCCCGTCCACTGGATGGTGGTTCGATCCCATGGAGGGACGAAATTTTTATCAACTAAAAATTCCCCTTCGGTACATATATGAAAATATATCAATTCCGAGGTAGAGCGAATTAGATATTAAAGGACATTTGTAGCTCTAATGATCTATATGAATCACGGTGATGTGATAATTATTCATATGTATATATATATATATATATATATATATATATATATATATATATATATATATATATATAATATATATATATATATATTACCATTGTAGTTGTACAGCACAAGAAATTCAAAAGCAAATCACGAAGAGATAGCTAACGCAATGACAGAAGAGCGCACTCCTTGACATCCCAGTAAGAAAGTAAACTTAAGAGCATAGAATCAATTTATCAAAAATCAACCAAATTCTTGTAACAATTTGTAGGTGCATATTGGAACATCATAGAACAATCAAATAAAAGCTAAACCGTAGTCCGTAATGAAAGCTAATTAAAGATTTCATTACCAAACTTTCACACTTTCATATCAAGAATTTTGAAAGGGATCGTGATACCTCGACCAAATTTCTTGATATACTTATGGAATGAAAGTCCAAGCTAAAACACACACACGCACACACACATTTCTTTGAGAATTGATTTACAAACTAAGACAGTTAGAAAGAGCGAGTAAGGAAAACCTTGAAAATAGTCCCTATACAAGCAAAAACAAAACGCTTAATTCTTCAAAATCAGAGACGAAATCTCTGATAACCATGACTGCTCTGCATTTCTCCAATTGTATCTCTTCATTTTTTTCCCCCCGACTTTTCCGTCGCTTTATAACAGATGAACCATAGCGAGTGTGACGCGCCACCCCACCTTCAGCAACGTAGATCCCTGACAATGAAACCATTTTTTACCTCAGGCCAGCTAATGGAAGTTTTAATGGCCAAATCGTTTTTGGGCAGCCAGCAACTCACTCCTGAAACCGTTGTAATCAGGCATCGCTCAGAAAACCTTGCCGGCTCCTCTAAGGCTCAGATTGCGTAGAAGTGTCTAGAGGAGTTTCGACCTTACGGAAGACTTTTATCTTTTCATTTTCGTCCCTGGACTCTTCGGGAATTTTGGAAGGCCGGAACGTTAAACTTTTGTGAAAAGGTTTCTTGTTTTATTGTGGAGGTCCTGAATGGGAGAAAATAATAATCACCGCAGTTCAAGCCCTTCCAAAAGTCTGGAAAATATCATCAAATGAAGACACTCGCGAATAAACGCACTGACAAATGCACCAAGAGAAAATGATTATTTTCTCACTAGTCAACGCGGTCATCTCTTATTACTCCTGTAGAGCCGATTGAAACAAAAATTGTAACTGGTTGGCCGTTTTCGTACAGTCAAAAGGAGTTTGAAAATTTGCAGGTCTTCCATAAACGTGTGCATTCAAGGCTACAATAATTGCTGTACTATTGGTAACCATCGATAATACAAAAGCAGTATTGATTTTCAGTTTTGAAACCAATGGTTTCAGTCTCGATTGAAGGGAACTTTTAAATTAAGCAATTGATTGTCAGGTAAACCGAGATGTTATTAATAAGAAAAAATCCGAAAAAGACTCAAAATGTTGAAATAACAATCCTGAGACCATTCAACAGTATTTACATGAATACGTAAAAGAATTCTGAAAATTTTTGCCATTTTCAAAAAATTAATAATTATTCATGATTCAACAGGATATAAGAAAGTACGCGTGTGCAGTGGCGTCATTTCAGATATTTGTTGTGGGGGGGGGGAGAGAATGTTTAGATCTTATAGTATGGGGGAGGAGGCGAGTTAAGCGAGCCCTATCAGCTAGGGGGGATAGGGGGAACACTGTAAGTCCTTCCCCACAAAGAATTTTTAGAAATTTGTGTGATTTGCTAACTCATTCGCCGGTGCAACAGTTGTAAGGAAATATAAAATTGCATCATCAGTTTTGAAGCAAATGAATCGTTCGAGTTAGCTCATTCCCATTCAAATTTTCAACAATATATATAATATATAATATATATATATATATATATATATATATATATACATATATATATATAAAAGACAGCTCAAGAGGCTAAGTGAAGCATGGGTTTTTACAACAACATTTCAGATCAAAGAAGAAACAATAGAAGTAGAGTGGTGGGGCAGCGGTTTTGTCAAACGACGATGGTTCTCCCGCCAGTATCTGGGAATTCTTTAATATGTATGATCCTGATGGCAGGGCTGTTGAACTCACTTCGGGCTGGGCAATAAGCCACAAAAACACTCTTTTATTTTGATAATGAAGCATAACTGGTGCTGGCATCTACCAAAGGGATGTCTGTGGTCGCTGGTGCATTTTTTTTTTTATCTGTGAAGAAATACAGGTGGATTAAATCAAATATATATCAATTTAATCCTTGAGCAGAATATCAATACAAGAATGAGTTAATCAATAGCAAACATTTCTGATACCGACATAAGCATTAGAGGATGTTTGTTTGTATGTTGTTTTTACGTTGCATGGAACCAGTGGCTATTCAGTAACGGGACCAACGGCTTTATTGACTTCCGAACCACGTCGATAGTAGACTTCTATCACCAGAAATACACATCTTTCACACCTCAATGGAATGCCTGAGAATCGACCTCGCGGCCACCGAGGTGGCAGGCCAAGACCATACCGATCACGCCACTGAGGCGCTATTAGAGGATGCAACTGGTTTGTGGGAACTTTAATTTCGGACAGCATACGCGACATTGGAGTTCAGGAATGTTCATTACAGCCGAGATGATACTCTACATGTATCAGGTGATGAAGGAGAGTGGAAAGATTGATTCGCCTGGTAAATTTACGCGTGTTGATATTTTTTCTTACTTAAACCTAAATATACACAATAGTCTGTAGGTACCTCTCATTCTCTCTGTCTTTCAGGTCTTTCATTGTGTTTCATAATAATCTATATTTTTATATATATATATAATATATTATATAATATATATATATATCTAAATATATAATATATGTATACTATATATATATATATATATATATATATATATATATTATACTATTTATATATATACATAGGTGTTATATATATATATCTATATATATATATATATATATAACACATTATGTATCTATATCATATATATATCATATATTTATATATATAATTATATATATACACATATGTATAACTTATGAATTAGATATAATATATATATATATATATATATATAATATTAATATTTATACACAACATATATATATATATGTGTTATATATGTATATATATGTGTATATAGATGTATATATATTTTGTATGTACTGTATGTTTGTATGTATATATATAATACTATAGATTTATATAATAGATATAAATATATATATATATATAAATATATAATAGATATAATGTTCTTCTTCCACCGTTATCCCTATATCAAGGAATTGGTTAACTGATGAGCCTTCTCCTCCACTGCCTTCTATCAAAGGCATCATCCTCCACCAAACCTCTTCTCTCCATATCTTCCTTCACTTTATCTCGTTTCTAACTCTCTGTCTCCCTCTCGATCTTCTCTCTCTAACAGGATCTCCCAAAAGCCCTCTTCACTCCCTCCTCGTCATCCATCCTCAACACATGCCCACATGCCCATACCATCTCAGTCGTGACTCTCTTTTTCCAATCTCTCAAGCAGCGCTATCCCATAATCCACCTCAGCATTCTCATCTCTGTTCTCAAGCATTACTTCCTCTTTTTTTTCTTTGAGCCTATGTTTCTTCTCCATATTATATTATATATATATATATATATATATATATATATATATATATTATATATATATAGGTGTGTGTTGTGTGTGTGTGTGTGTGTATTAATTTTACTTAAACTCACTTACAGTCAATTTACATTTGAATGTTTGATCGTTTCCAATACTGATAAACTGAACTCAAAATGCATCTCGGGCTTTTTCAGAACACATATAGAACACAACATTTCTTCGGCACAATCTAGTTTTCCGTACAGCGTAAAAAGCTACGTGAAACTCTCGATGTATTGGTGTATGAAACTTTTAGCCACGGCCGGGCAGCACTCAGTTGCTGGCCAAATGAGGTCAAGTGAAGATAAGTAGACGGGTGGACGCACGATTCATGGCTAATCTTAACCCTAAATAAATAAAAAAAAAAACTCAAGAGGCTAGATGGCTGCAATCTGGTATGTTTAATGAGTGGAGGGTGAATGATCAACATACCAATTTGTAGCCTTCTAGCCTTGGTAGTTTTTAAGATCAGAGGGCGGACAGAAAGAGTGCGGATGGAAAGACAGAACGGAAAGACAAATAGCCATCTTAATAGTTTTCTTTTGCAGAAAACTAAAACGCCTTTATAAATCAGAATCAGTCTCGACCAACGGGAAAAGCACAGTCTTGTCTAGTTCATCCGAAATTCGAAGAAGTTATCCGCCATCAGCATCCAATTTCGGCCTCTGGCCCAGTGTATTCCTGATGGTACCCGATCTCAGGAAATTATATATAGTAGAGAGCGCTGAAATAAACGAACCACTGTGGTAGCACTATGCAACAGATTTCCCAAATCCCTATTTTGATTGGGTTCGTGTTACTTCTGGTTGCCTGCGCTTTGGCGTTAGGATTATTGTTAACAGTAATAAATGTTTGCATCCCCATTTCTTTATATCAACATTTATATTTCTTGGGTGTGAACGAGAAATATTTGTATCCCTATCATTAACACAATGCTAGTTTTCTTTTCACTGATGAGCAGACGAATTTCTGATTGTCTGATATGGCACCTCTCTGAAAATTTCACGATGAAAACGAAAAAAGAAGGAAAAATGGAAAGTTCACGAGCCATATTAGTCGTGTTTGTAATTTGTGTGTGTGTGTGTATATATATATATATATATATATATATATATATATATATATATATATATATATATATATATATATATATATACATACACCCCACACACACAAACGCGCGCAACGCACACACACAACACACACACACAACACACACATATATATATATATATATATATACATATATATAGGTATATATATATATATATATATATATATATATATAATTTTTGAAACCACGAAGGAAAAAATGAAAAAAACGAGTTAGCCGAGTACTTTCGGTCCTATTCGGACCCTTTACTCGGCTAACTGTTTTTTCATTTTTTTCCTTCGTGGCAAAAAAAACCTTTATTTATACATAGCATCACGTTTTATATACTTCGCGATCAAGTTTTCATATAAATAAATATCATATATATATATATATATATATATATATATATATATATATATATATATATATCACTGACTAAAAACGTCCCAGTCCTCTACTACTCATTACCTTGAGTGAATGACGCAAGACGCACTGTCATCGATACCAATGGATTTTTTTCTTTTTGCCAGCTAAACTCCAAAAACACTTCAAAAAAATAAGCTTCAGGCTTCAGTCTTCAGGTATTCAGACTATTTCTAAGAATTGTTCTAATATTTTCTTGTAAACCTCCATTACTGCAAGTACTGTTCATTTTTCTAGCATGTGGCCTCACGAAGATCGAAAATATAATACAACGTCGAAAGGAATTCAATAAATCTGAGAAGATTTCATTTGTGAAGATTTCATCTAAGTGGTCAATTTCACTTTGACAATTAATGGAATAACCCTTTTAATTTTCTAGAGGGAAACGTTTTATATCCTCTACTCTTAAAAGTCTCTGGCATCCATTCAAACTTTTTTTCCTTGAAATGAATAAAGATAAAAAATACCTGTAACTACTTTCACGTCTCCCAAGCGAAAAATTAACAGCCAGCTAAATGAAATGGGGGATTTTCGAAGCTTCATCAAGGCTGAAAGGATGTGTCAAAGTTCGAGGTTAGCGGAAGGGAATGAAATGCTTTCGGCTTCGTTTTGTGAAAAAGAAAAGAAAAAAAAAACTTTTTGATTTTGGCTGGAGAGAAGCTTGCAAATAAATCCCAATGGGGAAAAATTACTGTCAACTGGACATTTGGTTTTTTTTCTTTTGCATTTCTTTTTTTTTTTTTGTTTTTTTTTTTTTTTTTTTTTTTTTTTGTCAGAGCTCTTTTATGTGCGACGAAACGAAAACAGTGACATTGTTTTTGTGCCATTTTTCTATCAAATGTAGCAAAATCATGAAACGTTGGAACTAAAAGATGAAAGGCGAAAATCTAGAGATACCAACTTTCTCTTCATTAACTTTTTCTTCCGGTTATTATTATTATTATTATTATTATTATTATTATTTTTTTTTTTTTTTTTTTTTTTTTTACTCTATCACAGTCCTCCAATTCGACTGGGTGGTATTTATAGTGTGGGGTTCCGGGTTGCATCCTGCCTCCTTAGGAATCCATCACTTTCTTACTATGTGTGCCGTTTCTAGGATCACACTCTTCTGCATGAGTCATGGAGCTACTTCAGCCTCTAGTTTTTTCTAGATTCTTTTCAGGGATCTTGATCGTGCCTAGTGCTCCTATGATTATGGGTACGATTTCCACTGGCATATCCCATATCCTTCTTATTTCTATTTTCAGATCTTGATACTTATCCATTTTTTCCCTCTCTTTCTCTTCAACTCTGGTGTCCCATGGTATTGCGACATCAATGAGTGATACTTTCTTCTTGACTTTGTCAATCAACGTCACGTCTGGTCTGTTATGCACGTATCACCCTATCCGTTCTGATACCATAGTCCCAGAGGATCTTTTGCGTGATCGTTTTCTATCACTCCCTCAGGTTGGTGCTCGTACCACTTATTACTGCAAGGTAGCTGATGTTTCTTGCACAGGCTCCAGTGGAGGGCTTTTGCCACTGAATCATGCCTCTTTTTGTACCGGTTCTGTGCAAGGGCCTGATCTTGTGCCGCTGTTATCATTCCTTCAGTTTCCTTCTTTAGCTCTCCCCTCTGTAGCCATTGCCAATTGTCATCGCTGGCTAGTTCTTTAGTCTGTCTCATGTATTGTCCGTGCATTGGTTTGTTGTGCCAGTCCTCTGTGTCTGTCTTTCTCTTGTCTCTGTATATTTCTGGTCTTCGTCTACTTTTATTAGCCCTTCTTCCCATGCACTCTTTAGCCACTCGTCTTCACTGGTTTTCAGATATTGCCCCAGTGCTCTGTTCTCAATGTTGACGCAGTCCTCTATACTTAGTAGTCCTCTCCCTCCTTCCTTTCGTGTTATGTATAGTCTGTCCGTATTTGCTCTTGGGTGTAGTGCTTTGTGTATTGTCATATGTTTCCTGGTTTTCTGATCTATGCTGCGGAGTTCTGCCTTCGTCCATTCCACTATTCCTGCGCTGTATCTGATTACTGGCACTGCCCATGTGTTTATGGCTTTTATCATATTTCCTCCATTGAGTTTTGACTTGAGTATCGCCTTGAGTCTCTGCATATATTCTTTCCTGATCGTGTCCTTCATCTCTTGGTGTTTTTATATCCCCTCCTTCCATTCATTCCCAGGTATTTGTATCCTGTCTCATGTATGTGTTTGATGTTGCTCCCATCTGCTAGCTTTATCCCTTCAGTTCTCATTACTTTGCCTTTTTGTATGTTGACTAAGGCGCATTTTTCTATTCCAAACTCCATCCTGATGTCCCCAGATACAATCCTTACAGTCTGGATTAGGGTATCTATTTCCTTGATGCTTCTTACCATACAGCTTGATGTCGTCCATGAACATCAGATGGTTGATTCTGTTGCCTCTTTTCTTGAGTTGGTACCCGGCATCCATCTTCTGTAGTACTTTTGTCATGGGAATCATGGCTACTACGAAGAGTAGTGGGGACAGTGAGTCGCCCTGGAAGATCCCTCTCGCCCGTGATATTGAACCCTCTGGCTAGTCTTATTCCAAAGCTTGTAAGTATTGTATTCCATTGCGCATTGTATTTTTGAGGGAAGCTGATGGTGTTTTCCTCTGCCCCATATATTTTCAGGCATTCTATTAGCCATGTGTGTGGTATCATGTCGAAGGCTTTCTTATAGTCTATCCATGCCATGCTTAGGTTGGTTTTCCTTCTCCTACTGTTCTTCATTACCATTTTGTCTATCAGGAGCTGGTCTTTTGTGCCCCTACACTTCCTTCTGCAGCCTTTCTGTTGGTGGGTGGGGATGGTAGTTTGTCTCCTCTAGGTAGTTATATAGCCTTTCACTGATGATACCTGTTAGTAACTTCCACATTATTGGTAGGCAGGTGATAGGCCTGTAGTTACTGGCTATATTTCCCTTACTCTTGTCTTTTTGTACTAAGGATGTTCTTCCTGTGGTCATCCATTTGGGTGCTTGGTGATTTGAGATACAATGCTGGAGTTGTTCTGCTATTCGTGTGTAGGGCCTTGAAGTTTTTGAGCCAGTATCCATGGACTTCATCGGACCTGGGGCTTTCCAGTTTAGTTGGTGTCGTGACTGTGACTGTCGTGATCTCTGTGAATCTTTGTTTTATTCTCCCTGTTTCTTCTTCCTTGACTTCCTGGAGCCATGTTGCATGTTTGTTGTGTGCTACCGGATTGCTCCATATGTTTTCCCAGAGTCTCTTACTTGGTTCGGCTTCAGGAATTTCTGGGTGGTTGTCTTCCCCTCTTAGTTGGCTGTATAGTCTTTTCTGGTTGGTTCCGAATAGTTTGTTCTGTTGGTATCCCTTATTCCTGTTCGTGTACCGTTGGATCTTATGTGCTTTGGCCTTAAGCCTCTGTTTTACATCTTCTATTGTGTTGTTTAGTCCCCTCTCCTGTACTTTGTATTTCTCGTTGAGTTCCTCCCTTGTTTTCTTGCTTCTTAGCCTTTTTTCTGCCATCTCTTTCAGTTTACTCAAGTCAGATCTCATCGCCATGATTTGCTTTTCCAGGTGCCTTTCCAAGGAGGTTGCTGCTTTTGGTTTCTGTTGGGTTGGTTGTGGCTGTGTTGGGTGTTCGAATCCCCATCAGTTTCTGCTACTAATCTTGCTCCTGCATATGTCAGTTATTTGTTTCTGTAGATACTGGTGGTGTGTATTATGCCCATTATTTCATTGACCTCCCTTGTTTTTTCTCCCTTAATTTCTTGGTGTTGTAGGCTTTCTGGAGGGGATCTTTGTTCTCTCTGTCTCTGGCTCCATCCATGGTCTAATCTTTTCTACCCATTCCGTCCTCTCTGTTACTTCGTCGGTGTTTCTTCGTGTGTCGTTGTTTGTCCTTTTGATACCTCATCCTCCTGTCGTCTTCTGTGGCATCGTCTCTCAGTTCGTCTTCGTGTAATTCGTTGTCGTGTGACATTTCCCTTTCTAGTTCTTCTCTTTCTGTTGGGGAGAGCCAGTTCTTTTTCTTTATGTTCCTTACTTGGTCTGCCAGCCTCTGCTCTGTTTGGTGGGTGTTATTCCTCTCATTCCAGATGTTGACCAACCTTCTTCTATATCCTCTCTCCGTCGGGTTGCTTCTGATGTAGCATCTCCATATTTCCTTATTTTCTTCTCTTGTCCATTTATTTCTTCCTTTTTACCTCTGTAGCTCCAATCTCAGGCTGTTGATTACTCTCGTTGTGGTGATCAGTTGCTGGATGACGACCTCCAAGTACCTGACGTCTTCCCCTTCAATTGGGTTGAATACCTGGTTGCCGGACGAAGCTCCTCTGTTGCCAGAAGGTTCCATTTACGTCGTAGTCGTTTATTCCTTCATTTCTTTCCATCATTGCTGAGTTTTGCTATTTAACCCATAGCTGGACCCTACCCCCATCAGGGATAGGTACTCAATTTACAAGCTGAGTAGACTGAGGAAATTATGGTAAAGATCCTTTCCCAAGGAATCAACGCCGAGGAGAGCGGTCACCCATACCAACGACTGACCAGCCCCAATGTTGCTTAACTTGACTTAAGTCTATTAACGACCTAACCCACTCCTCCACGGCGCCACATAATTATTATTATTATTATTATTATTATTATTATTATTATTATTATTATTATTATTATTATTATTATTATATCTTTAAGATATATAAGCAAAATATATAATAACTATTTTGATGAAATATTATTATTATTATTATTATTATCATTATTATTATTATTATTAATAGTGCGTGAAAGTTAACGAACACCTGAGTTTTTCAAAGCGTTTACCATCTTTTTTAATATATCCCAAAAAGTAACGCATTGGATACTTTATTTCTATGTTCAACTTACGACAAATATAACATGGCTTTGCTGAACTCTTATGATCGCATTTTTAATATTATAAGATTTTCAAAAAGAAGATATGTTATATTTGTTAACATATCAGAAGTTCTACAGAAACGGTGCATCGAAAGTAGTACTTTTTTTTATGAAAAAAAAAAAATGAAAACCTGGTAATGTTCAGGTGTTCCTCAACTTTCTCACATTGATATAAAAATATGCGGACGACCATCAAATCGGTAAAGAGAGCTTTTAAACAGAGGTAAATGCCACGTTCATAGCAAAGTTGCAGAACGATCGTAGAGACAATACCCTCTTCAAAAGGGTACTGGGTATCGGATCGGATTACAAAATTGAGGCCAAAAGGCCAAGCGCTGGGACCTACAAGGTCATTCAGCGCTGAAAAGGAAATGGTAAGAGGGTCTGAAAGGCGTAACAGGAGGAACACCTCAAAGCAGTTGCACTGTGAAACAATGGTTAGAGTGTGTGGACAGTCAGATTGAAGAAAGAGAATATGAACGGAGGTACAGAAAAACGAAGTCACTGGGTATCAGCAGACACTTATTGGCTGGGTACCAGAACTGATTACCTAAATCTACAATTAAAATATCACTACAGGGTTATATTTGGCTTGGTGAAATAGGAATGGATGAAATGCACTCAAAAGAATGAAGTCATACTTTCCTTTCTATATTAACAGTAAAATATACCTAACTGGATATTTGGAAAATAAATCATATTATGTAAAGCCAGATGAGCCTCCACTGAAAACTAAGACGAATTATTATTAACCATGTTGCGACTTCTTTTAATCAATGATTTCTCGATCAACGATCATTTCACGTTTGTTTGGTAAGTCTTCAAATATATCACACTCTGAAAACAAATGAATAAAAATGAAAATAATGTGCATCATATCCGAGATTTCATTGCTAGTCAAGAAAGATTGGGAAAAATTCTTTCAAGAAAAATCTTCAAGTTAAATCATATAATACCACATTTATCTATCGGTGTTTCTTAAAACGGAAGAATTACGTCATTTGTACAGGAAATATTGCATCTCCAGATAGAAATTTTGAAAGAAACAATTTCTCTTTTTTTCATTTCTCCAAGATCTTGTGATAAAATTTTTGTATGTTCTGTATTCGAGCTGTTAAATAAAGAATGGTAAATGCAGCTACCTTTCCAAACAGATGAACCATAGCGAGTGTGAAAGACGCCCCCCACCTTTTGCGACGTAGATCCCTGACAATGAAACCATTTTTTACCTTAGGCCAGCTAATGGAAGTTTTAATGGCCAAATCGTTTTTGGGCAGCCAGCAACTCACTCCTGAAACCGTTGTAATCAGGCATCGCTCAGAAAACCTTGCCGGCTCCTCTAAGGCTCAGATTGCGTAGAAGTGTCTAGAGGAGTTTCGACCTTACGGAAGACTTTTATCTTTTCATTCTCGTCCCTGGACTCTTCGGGAATTTTGGAAGGCCGGAACGTTAAACTTTTGTGAAAAGGTTTCTTGTTTTATTGTGGAGGTCCTGAATGGGAGAAAATAATAATCACTGCAGTTCAAGGCCCTTTCACAATTCTGCGGGATATCACGTAAAGAAGACACATGCAGGTGGACCTGTTCGCATAAAACATACTCACGCACACACATATATATGTGTGTTCATGCGTGCGCGCGTGTGTGTATTTGTATATAAAGCCAATTGTATTTTTGAATTATAAAAGAACTTACATTCGGTAGCCCTGTAACGTAGGAAATGGGACTTCGAAACGAAAGGCAATTCTGTAACGAAAATAAACTTTAATGCATTAGAAAAAAATTCCACACAACATTAAGAAGTTAGTAAGATATTTATAATAGAAATCTGTTTTTATGGCTCTGCTTAAAGGAAAGAAATTTTAAAAGCTGCGATAATCCGTGGGAACTTTTTCCAAATTTTGTCGAAACCTATTAAATAAAATTGATAAGAAAGCCATCAAACGGCGCATATTAGAGAAAATATTATACAGGATAACAATGTAATTCTCCTCCCAGATTACTACCTTGAACTTTCTTTTATTACCAATGATATTCAAACTGAACTTGACATGGAATAAAGTACTTGACAACAAAGCTCACAGAGAAATTCTGAAGAAGATAAACCTTTGCAGGCTGAGGTTCATATCCCTGTTCAATTGTAAAAGGAACCTGATACCATAATAGTGATGTCGTTTAACTATGAGACTATTACTTTATGTTGTGCTGTGAATACGGGTCAGCATGATCACTTTCAAGTGACATTCGTATAGTTTCCGATTCGCTTCAACATTTATTAGGTTCTTCAGAGGGGAACACATTTGTCGAAAACAGACAAGTAAATCACTCCCACATAAAAGATGTGCCAATAAATCCACACCTGAATTCGTCGCTAGCAATTCAAATATTTTCAAGGAGAGAATCTGAAGATGAAATGGTTGCGGACAAAGAGAAACACGGCTTGCCTGGAAAACCTCAAAATAAAAAAAAAATAAAAAATATCCAGACGAAACCGTTTCCTCTGCCAATATCTGGGAAATCTTTAGCGAGGCTCGGATCTAAATTGATAGTTGGCTGATGTTGAACCCCATTCGGACTAGACACGCGGCCACAACCTGACAATATTTATATTTTGAAAAAGTACCGGCAACATCTGGCAGTTTCATTTGACCGAGGGTTGTGGCTTGGCTGCTGCATATTCCAACGGCGAATAAATACGAAACGACGAAACAAAACATAATTCAATTTGTTCCAAGATCAGTGGATTTTTTTTTTCTTTTTTTTTTTTTACAAAAATGAACTAACGATAAAGGAATAAATTGATTACGAGTAAACATTTCTGGTCCCAATATATGCTTTAGCAAATGGAAACGGTTGGTAGCAACATTTATCACTGGCAGTATGTACACTCGATATTGCAGCACTGGAATGGGAATTTCAGCAAATGGGGTGGGTAGGGGGGGACGCATGCCTTGTTATATTATTTTATAAGGGAATAAATGGAGTAGACGGAAACGCAGTTATGACGTGTGTGAATTCTACTGGAGTCTCTCTCTCTCTCTCTCTCTCTCTCACCGTTCTCGTCTCTTCTCTCTCTATCTCTGCTTCTCTATTATATATATAATAATTATATATATTACATATAGTATATATTATGATTATAAATACTATTATGATTTATTATATATGATATGTATCGTGTAGAGTTATAATAATATAGTATATATATTTTACTAAATATATAAGTCTATATATATAATTATATATTATATTGTGGTGTGTGTGTGTGTTTTAGTAATGTGGTGTTTCTTATGTATGTTTGTTATAATAATATAATAAATATAATATATATTATATAATATATATATATAATAAGAATATATTATATAAGATATTATTTTCATTGATACATTACACCACTATAGAATTTGGCACAATAGAAAAGGCAAGTAAACCATCGTTGCGGTGTTTAAACTGACAAAATGCATTCTGTCAACAAAAAAGAAAAAATTCGTGGAGAACGCCTAGAAGATAAGATTACGGTAACATTCTTCGTACTTTCCCGTCCCTGCGATACTAGATTCTTTTTTCCCTTTCCTGGTTAACTCTTCTCTTGAATCCATCTCGATCTATTGGTCAACGAGTTCTACGGAATTGAGTCTTCGGATTAGGAAACAGGAACGGATGATGATTTGTGGTCAACGAGCGAGTGCGAGTTTCCTTCACTTTGCAAATCTTACTCCTGCAGGCAGGTCCCTTTATTATTGAATAGCCTTAGGGCAGAATCGCCTCAGCTTGCTGTCACCCGAAAGAAATTCCTTAGGCAACCAATCAGACGCGTTCACAACTGCCGGTGAGTTTTCTCCTTCCAACACTTAATGTTAACCTGGCCACCCAATTCCCGGACGAAGGGAAATATCGAGGTCATATGCGCCCCATTGATGATTGAAACTATTTGTCAAGAAACGTAAAACAGTTCGCGAAAAGTGTGAAACCACTCCTTTTAAGAGGACGGCAGCAAGAATGGCTATAATCTTTTGCTGGGTCAATTGGTTTCTTCGACCTTGAATTTCTTTGTTGTCTGAAAATTAACATTCTTCCAAAAGTATTGCTACTTAAATCCTAGTCATAGCCATGCACCATTATCTCAGTTCCTCATCCAAATCATCGCTGCAAATTCTTTATTTGTTATCATCTCAATAGATGACGTTACTAGGAGATCATTGACAAACAATCGTGGAAGATGTATTAGAGTTATTTGCTTTTAATAACTATTGTCTATTGTCTGATGCAATGTCACTTCTGTGTCAGAGCAGAGTTTTCGCTACCGCTCCAATGTTTTCTGCATTGATCAGTTGAAAATTTGTCAGACTCGGGTCACAGCGTGTCACGTGACATATCCACTCACGAAGCAACTCTTGAATAGTACATGTGAAAGAAGCTGGTTTTGATCCGCAATGACCACGTGCTCATGAAATCTTGAAGCTTTAATATTCTAAATTGCCAAGCTTTATATTTCAGACAGGAAACTGATTCTGTCGTTTTCACTTTCCACGGCGATTCTGGCTAAACATGCAAATACACACACACTAAGCAGTTTGAAAGCTGACTGACTGGCGCTTCGTAGTGTAACAGGTTTAAAGTTCTTGGATAATCCCTCCAAAATTATGCTGAAAATTTATGGTCATACATACATTCACATGCAGACACACAATAGGACAGTCATATACAAACACACGCGCACACACATATATGTTGGCCGAGTCGGTAAAGACGTCACTGAAGTCCTGATGTCTGTACACTTGTTCGAATCCACGAGAGGACGAAATTATTATCAACCGAAAAATTTCCCTTCGGCTAACATACATGAAAATATATCAATTCCGAGGTAGAGCGAATTGGATATTAAAGGACATTTGTAGCGCAATGCATGTATGTGAATCACGGTGGTGTGATAAAAATTCATATATATATATATATATATATGAAGATCACATATTGCATTAGTTCCCATGCTTTCAAACTTCCTCCACCCATCAGATGCTTTCAAAAGCAGCGAGAGGGCGGGGGTGGCGGGGGAGGGGGAGTTTGTGACCAGCCCAGAAGTGAAGTATGGCCGTCGAGGGGAAAAGCGACATAAAAGAACATCCACCTACAAAATAACTCGGCAACCCTCGGGAGATATACAGTAGCAGGCTCAGACGAAGGCAAATCGACTGTGCTGTGGCACGGCCGGAAAACCCAATTACCTGAAAAAAGAAATCATAGGTGAGAGATTGTTTACACTCACACACACACACACACTCGCACACACACACATACACACACACACACGCCCAGGTTAACGAATGTGATAACATTTTGGCAGCTGCTGTTTCGTTCGTGGGCTGTATTTTGCCCTTCGGTTTTTCAGACTATATGTCTCCGATTGACTGTGTGCCATTTGTTGTCTATTGAGACTTTTCTTGTTGTGATGTTTCTAGATCGCCGAAATTTGCTTCTTTATGTGGTACAAACAAACAAACAAACACGTACAAACATACACAGCACACACACACAACACACACACACATATATATATATATATATATATATATATATATATATATATATATATATATATGTGTGTGTGTGTGGTCTTTTGTGTCCTCTTTTGTGTGTGTGTGTGCGCGCTTAAAAGTACTGCAATTTGTTTACTCGTATTGATCCATTACCGCACCCCGAGTGACCAATGCAATATAATGTTTTTGTCAACATTTCCATTTTTCACATTATTCAAAGTCCTTGTTAAAAAAAAAAAAATGCTTTCTTCCCTAAACATAATTCTTTGGAAAATTGTAGAAATCTATCGTTTCCTTTGCCGTATCTATTCTGAGGTTCCATTTCAAATCTTATTTGATCATCATCTACACCATATTTCAAAAACACTCAACCATACCACAAACCTCCACTGTTAATACCTACCGTTAATCATTTAATGAAAAGCTTCCTATTACTCAAATGATATCTTATGATGACATTACTCTCATAAAAGGCTTTTTCCTCTGATCTATAGAACTTACATTTTCCAATCCACAAGGCCCTTTCTGATATGTATCAGAACCTTCCTTCTTATTTTAAAATCTCGAACTTTTACCTATTTTTTTTTTTAACTTCAATCGGTTCATCTAATAATAATTATGTCTGCGCAACATAGCCATAGAATGATGTCAACAGAGAAAAAAAATATATCTGATACGTAACGATAAATAGTTTCAAGTATCTTTAAAGCTGTAAATTGGAATAGTATAAATTGAAAACTCAACACTATAAACTGTATTCAATTAAGTTATGTTCCTTGTCTCGTGCGTCACTCAAAAAAAAAAAAAAAAAAAAAACAATTGTCTGTTTTCCTTTGAACGTCTCAAACAACCATTTCAGAATTAGCACTTGAGTCATGTACACCTCCCCTCCACTCTGAACAGATATTGTTCTTCCCTTGTCAAGTGTGCCTTCATTTGTCTCGCTTTCTCAATTCCATGCAACTTGTGCCCACTGAAAAATATTCCTTTCACCTACTTCTCAGGGAAGCTTTTCCTTTGTTACAAATGACGTACAGCCCGAAGTTAGCCAATCAGGAGCAGATAATCTTAACTTAATACCATAATAACACATAAATATTTTCGCCAACTTTCCTAATTATTACTTATTCGGGAAATAAGTCTACAAATTACATAGGAAAAGCCTAAAAAGGTAAGAAAAAGGAGTTTCGCTTTGATTTAAAGATACACGAATTTTGGGATGGGATATTGATGATTTATTGACTATAACGAAAATGTAAAACATAAATAATGTGCATGTTAAATTTACAGTACAGAAAAATTATTCCTAATAAAATATAGCATATTATGTCAATTTTTGTTGGTGTAACAAGGCTCTATTTGACTGTAGATTTTAGCACGTTTTAATTTATTTCGTGCACTGAATTTAGGCTATGATTATGATCGATTATTTTGTGTTTCCACTTACAACTAATAATATGTGAACGTGTTCATTTTGTGTCCTTTTTATTTCATCCCTGTTGTTACTAAAAGTAGTATTGAGTATGAGTATTATTTACGAAGACCATTTCGGTAGGAATATAATGTGTACTACTTATGCATGAGGGGAAAATCTTGCACGCGTCCCGAGTAAGCAGGACGTCGTATCACGCCTTGTTAGTTCTAACTTTTGCCAGCGTTGATGTATCTTCAATTCAACATCTTTATCAGTTTTATCTAGTTTAATGGCCCAGTTTCATCTACACAGCTTTGAATAGTATGTATGTATGTATGCATATATATATATATAATATATATATATATATATATATATATATATATATATATATATATATATATATATATATATATGGGTGTGTGTGTGTGTGTGTATGCATTCAGTTTCACTCTTCTCCTTTACTAAAATAAGTGTTGTTTCTTTAAAATAAAGGTATTACATATAGCTAATGTAATAAATCGACCATCTTATTTCCAAAGTAAATAGAGCAATACTTAATTGTTCTTTCTTAATACAACTGTCATTTTGTTTAATTTACTTTGCAGCGGTTAATTGCTTAGACATTATTTCATGCCATACGCAAGAACAACTTGTAGTAACTTTGCAAAGACGCATTTATATTTACAGTTTACTCATTAGAAAAATGGAAAAAAATAGGTCACACTCAAGCTCAACAGTCAGTAGATTAAGAGTAATAAATTTTTTTTTTTTTTTTTACTTCACTGTCTACTTAATCCGAATTCTACTGAAAAGCGAAACTACAAATTACAACGCCCTCTCAGTTTCATAACAGCAAAATAACCTCTCTGGGAGCAATGCAAACTACTTAAGTTTGATTATGGCCAGTTTGGAAAATTAGTATCGTCCTCTAGGCCTCAGGAATCATGGGAATTCGTAGCGATATGGAAAACGCCTCACATAAACCAGTTTGGAATCGTTCTTGTTCAACCATTCCTCCACATACATACACACACACACACACACACACTGAGAGAGAGAGGAGAGAGAGAGAGAGAGAGAGAGAGAGAGAGGAGAGGCGCCCAACTACCGACCGACCGACCAACATTCAGACAAACAGACAGACAGATACAATATCATTCTAATCTTTAAAAAAAAAAAATAGTGACATGATGGAGTTTTTACTTCGAAATTGGTAGCTGGTATTAGATTGCTTATAGAGTTTAGGCCAAAGACTAAGCACTGGAACCTACGAGGTCATTCAGCGCTGAAACTGGTTTTGGTAATTAACAAGGTTTGAGAGGTGTAAAAGGAGGAAAACTGCGCAGTTGCACTGTGAGGGTGGAAAGTACGATGGAAGAAAGTGAATATGAACGGGTTGTCAATTAAAGCTGGTGTTAAAACTACTATCCTAAAGGGATGGCCAATCATATAACTAACACGTTTTATTGTTTAGTATTCCAAAGATTAATAAGCATTTTATTGTCACTTACCTTATAAACAACATCGCATGCTTATAAGAGTTGGGTATTGGCCTAAAAGACAAAAATGAGATACTTAGCAAAAAATTATTAAACAGGAGTAAAAAGATAATAATCACTTTGCGAAGATAAGCAAGGAATTGAGAGAAGGGGGGCGGGGCAGGTTGTGGGGGGGGGGGGGTGGATGAAGGGAGAGGGAGAAACCAGAGAAATAGACGGACAGGAAGGAAAAGGGAGGAAAAAAAGTTAAGAGTGATGCCGGATTCTCCTTTTGAAAATGGGAAGAGACAAGGAGAAAGATTGATTGTATTTGGGACTGGGGGGATTTAGAACCAGAAGGAATGACGACAAGCCGCCATTTTATTTCGAAAAGATGTTTCCAATCTCCCTCGTCATTTTCGGTTTTCGATTTCTGATATCTCCTTTGAGAAACATACTTGAGGAGAACTGTCATTGTTTATTAGAGAAAATAAGCTTTTCTTTTATTTTTGCTAAGAAGAGGATGAAGCTTTGTGTGTTTGTTTGTTTGTATGGTGTTTTTACGTTGCGTGGAACCAGTGGTTATTCAGCAACGGGACCAACGGCTTCACGTGACTTCCGAACCACGTCGAGAGTGAACTTTTATCACCAAAAATTCACATGGCCAAGACCATACCGATCACGCCACTGAGACGCTTAGAGGAAGAAGCTTACCACGTTTACAAAAGGGAAAGCGATGAAAAGAACAAGAGAGAGAAAGAGAGAGAGAAAGTTCCCCAAACTTTAAAAAGCAATCCAGGGTTTTATTTCAGTCGGCTCTCATTCCTCATTTTCTTGCAGATACGAAAGGGCTAAAATGGATAACCGGGTACATGATGGATGGGAAGCCGAGCCACGCTGGCAGGTTACGACTACGGATTCCAGCCCTCGGCCGATTCCTCTTTCCAAGTTCCTGGAACGCCCCTTCCAGTGAACCCATTCCCATTCCCGCCAATCCAATACTTCTAATCCCCATTTCCCATCCAGTGTCCAGCTTAGTTTTTTTTTTTTTTTTTTGACTGATGGTGTTGGTAACCTTTGCGTGTAAGCAACAAATTTCATGCTTACACGATATCCCGTCTCTGGAATTCGAGAATCCATTGAGGGTCTTATTTATACTTCGAGGGAGTAATTCTGTGGGTGAATAAATGATATTCCGTTTTGATTTAAAAGACTAGCTATCGAAATTAATCTCAGCTTGAGTAAATAAGGAACCGTCTTTTTATTATAGCATAGATAGCATTGATGCTAAACTTAATTACCCTAGAATCTATAAAGTTATAGGGGAATTTTATAATTCTACCCAATTAAAATTGTTAATACACAATATAAAACAAGTAAAAAATGCGCCAGGTTGAGGCCTGTTCTATAGCGTTGAAAGACGCACGATCATGACTAACTTTAACATGATATAAAATGAAACCTACTAAGGATAGATGGCTGCAATGTGGTATGTTTGACGATTAGAGGCTGGATGAACAACATACCAATTTGCAGCCCTCTAGCCCTAGTAGCTTTTAAGATCTGAGAGAGAGAAAAAGTGCAGACAGATATAGTGCGAACAGATAATGCGCGGATGGACAGACAAAGCCATCTCAACAGTTTTCTTTTACAGAAAACTGAAAATGAGGCTCTTTTTCTCTAGTACTTCGTCTGAAAAGGTAATACACAGTCACGCACAGTAGTCGTTACTAGTTAACGACAAATTTGTTTCTTTACAGTTACAATATGAAAGGGGAATGTACCATAAACACCCTGCGGTCTTATTCAAAATCTCATGGAAATACTTAAAATCTAAGGAGTGAGTTTTATTATTATTATTTTTTTTATCTATCACACTTATCCTATTTGACTGATTTGACTGGGTGGTATTTATAGTGTGGGGTTCCGGGTTGCATCCGGCCTCCTTAGGAGTCCGTCACTTTTCTCACTGTATGCGCTGTTTCTAATAGCACACTCTTCTGCATGAGTCCTGGGGCTACTTTAGCCTCTAGTTTTTCCAGGTTCCTTTTCAGGGATCTTGGGATCGTGCCCAGTGTTCCTATGATTATGGGTACAATTTCCACTAGCGTATCCCATATCCTTCTTATTTCTCTTTTAAGTTCTTAATACTTATCAATTTTTTTCTCTTTCTTTCTTATCTACTCTGGTGTACCATGGCATTTCTTCTTGATTGTCAATCAACGTCACGGCTGGTCTATCGGCAGTTATCGCCCTATCTGTTATTATTATTATTATTATTATTATTATTATTATTATTATTATTAATATTCACAATAATGAAACACTTGTATAAAGTACATTTTTTAACTAACTTACGAATAATTTATGTAGTTATTTGTCAAAAACAATCTGTTATTATACAGACGAGGACCTTTGATGGTAATAATTACGCGAAAAAGACCAGTAATACAGGTAATTAACTGTTAATTGATTTAAAGAACCCAATGAGAAAGAATATCCATTACGGGATGCCGCGGTGATTAAATGCAAATTACTCTTTTCATCCGTCCATTCAGTGGTAGAAATTTGAATTATAATATGTCGGAATAATTGGAGAATAAATCAAAGCTCTCTCTCTCTCTCTCTCTCTCTCTCTCTCTCTCTCTCTCTCTCTCTCTCTCTCTCAGCCATGTAGCACATTTCCTCTGTAACTATTTTTCAAAACTATCTCTCTCTCTCTCTCTCTCTCTCTCTCTCTCTCTCTCTCTCTATACATTCACCACATTTTTCTGTAACCATTTCTTTTAAACTCTCTCTCTCTCTCTCTCTCTCTCTCTCTCTCTCAGACATTTACCACATTTCTCTGTAACTGTGTTCAAAAACTCTCTCTCTCTCTCTCTCTCTCTCTCTCTCTCTCCCTGTCAGATGTCTACCATATTTGTCTGTAACTATGTTCTAAAATACTCTCTCTCTCTCTCTCTCTCTCTCTCTCTCTCTCTCTCTCTCTCTCTCTCTCTCTGTGTGTGTGTGTGTGTGTCAGATATCTACCATATTTGTCTGTAACTATGTTCTAACATCTCTCTCTCTCTCTCTCTCTCTCTCTCTCTCTCTCTCTGTCTGGCAGATAGCTGCCTTATTATTTTGTAACTATGTTATACAATTCTCTCTCTCGTCGAAATCGCCTTTATTATACTATATTTATTTTTGTATTTGGAAATCGACAAAATTTGCATGTATCATTTATCTTTTTATAACTGATGTGACGGTGATGTAAGCCAAAATAAAATTTTAAAAAAGGAAACGATTACTTGATTAGGAGTCTCGTTGCACTTCATTTAATGTCGTAAAAAACTACATTTTCTTGTCAGAATATAAGGTGATAAAAATATCACTGGAATGATTAATGATTACAAACCATACTACTACTACTACTACTACTACTACTACTACTACTACTACTACTATCTCTCTCTCTCTCTCTCTCTCTCTCTCTCTCTCTCTCTCTGTGTATACACATACATTCATAATGAGAGGGAATGCAGGAGGTAAAGTAACCAATTTAAATAAAGTAAAGTAAGAACATCAACATGAGTACCAAAGTAGCAAAAAAACAGGCAAACCATTAATGATGCACGTAGACCTGGACTTTGGACAACCAGGTAGTGGTTTAAAATTAATTTTTACAGTGCACTTAACCATCACTAATGCTTACGTTGTATGCGGCATGCAAGTGTTTTTTTTTACAGTAATTACAAAAAAAACAAACAAAAGTCATTTCAACGACGGACAATTTCAACGTAACAAAAGTAGGCAACAAAAGTTCTAATTATGACATCGTAGAATTTTAGCAGAGTACGTATGCATGGCAAAAGGGAGGGAATAGCTCCAAAAGGCTACCTGGAGAGGTGTACCACAGGAAGCAGAAAGATATCCTTGCATAAGATAACTACTAAATGACATTCAGTTCTTTACACACACACACACATATATTATGTATATATATATATATATATACATATATATATATTATATACTTATATATATATATATATATATTATATGATATATATACTCATATAATATATATATATATACATATAATAGATATATATATATTATATATATATATATATATATATTATATATAAGATATATATCTATATATATATAGAATAAGATATATATCATGTAGTGATATTATATATATTCATATAAATATACCTATAGATACATTATAGATATCTATATATATATATAATATATATATTATATTACTATATAATATATATATGTAATATATATATTATATTATAGATCTATTATATAGTCTATATAATATATTATATAATTATTATATATATATCTTATATATATATAATATTCTATAGATATATGACCTATATATATTTATATATATATATATATATATATATATATATAATACATAATATATATATATAGTATATAATATATATATTAGTATATATATATATTATATTATATCGATCTATATATAGATATAATTATCTTACATACATATTAGATAAATTATTATTATATGTATATATATAATTATATATATAGATATAATATAAGATATATATCATATCTATATAGATTATATATATATATATATATATAGTATATAGATATCATATATATATACATATAGTATCATATATATCTATATATATATATATATATATATATATATATATATATCTATTATATATATATATATAATATACATATATAATACTATATATATCTATATATATATATATATAATATATAGTATATATATGATTATATATCTATATATTATATATTATATATAGATATATATCTGTATAATATATATATAGATATATTATGTATGTATATATATATATAATAATATATATATATCTATATATATCTATATACGTATCTATCTATATTATTTATATCTATATATATATATCTCTCTTATATATATATATATATATATATATATATATATATATATATATAGATATATATATATATGTGTGTGTGTGTGTGTGTGTGTATGAATCTAAATTCGGCACACACACACACGCACACACACAAACTCCCACAAACGCCCACCAACCCACACACACCCCAGGAGCTGCTACTACTACAAGCGCAAACAGCCAAGCGAGCGAAGGCGGACCGTTTGCAAAAGGGATGGAAGAGCCCATTTCGAGAAGCGATGGAGGCTATCAGAAAAAATTGAGTTTTTTGCCGAATAACCAAAACTGCCCTCTCGGAGAAAATGGGGGTTTGTGATTGCTATTCTCGCTTGCTTTTATCTCGGTCTTCCTTTCCCGAGCAGCGCGTTCTTTTGATCTTATTTACTTTTTTTTACTTTTTTTTTCTTTTTTTTTTCCTTCGCAAAACTCACGTAATACTTTTCCATGGCTTCAATCTTTTCGGATTTCCTGTTAAATTCGAAGGTGAATAAGTTTAAATTTTCAGAACTGAAACTCAAGATAAATGATGATTTCTGTAAATAAAGCTATTATTTCCTCAAAACTGGACAGTGTATGTTTTCTCGTAGGTAAATAAATATTTTTGGCCTCTTTGTTTAATTTTTTATGTATTATTATTATTATTATTATTATATTATTATTAATTATTATTTTATTATTATTATTATTATTTTTTTCTTATTATTATTATTATTATTATTATTTTTTTTTTGTTTATCAATCCTCCAATTCGACTGGGTGGTATTTATAGTGTGGGGTTCCGGGTTGCATCCTGCCTCCTTAGGAGTTCATCACTCTTCTTACTATGTGCGCCGTTTCTAGGATCACACTCTTCTGTGAGTCATGGAGCTACTTCAGCCTCTAGTTTTTCCAGATTCCTTTTCAAGGATCTTGGGATCGTGCCCTAGTGTTCTATGATTATGGGTACAATTTCCACTGGCATATCCCATATCCTTCTTTTTTCTATTTTCAGTCTTGATACCTTATCCATTTTTTTTTTCCCTTTTTCTCTTTCTCTTCAACTCTGGTGTCCCATGGTATTGCGACGTCAGTGAGTGATACTTTCTACTTGATTTTGTCAATCAACGTCACGTCTGGTCTATTTGCACGTATCACCCTACCCTATTGTTCTGATACCATAGTCCCAGAGGATCTTTGCCTGATCGTTTTCTATCACTCCTTCAGATTGGGGTGTTCGTACACTTTATTACTGCAAGGTAGCTGATGTTTCTTGCACAGGCTCCAGTGGAGGGCTTTTGCTACTGAACCATGCCTCTTTTTGTACTGGTTCTGTGCAAGTGCAGGACATTGGCTTGCTATGTGGTTTATGGTTTCACTTTTCGTATTGCATTTCCTACATATGGGAGAGATGTTATTTCCATCTATCGTTCTTTGGACATATCTGGTTCTTAGAGCCTGATCTTGTGCCGCTGTTATCATTCCTTCAGTTTCCTTCTTGAGCTCTCCCCTCAGTAGCCTGCCACGTGTCATCGCTGGCTAGTTCTTTAGTCTGTCTCATGTATTACCCGTGCATTGGTTTGTTATGCCATTCCTCTGTTTTGCTTGACTTTCTCCATTTTGTCTTCCGTAAATTTCTGGGTTCTCCTGTCTCTGTAAATTTCTGGGTCTTCGTCTACTTTTATCAGTCCTTCTTCCCATGCACTCTTGAGCCGCTCGTCTTCACTGGTCTTCATATATTGCCCCAGTGCTCTGTTCTCGATGTTGACGCAGTCCTCTATGCTTTGTAGTCCCCTCCCTCCTTCCTTTTGTGTTATGTTTAGTTATTATTATTATTGTTTATTATTATTATTATTATTATTATTATTATTATTATTTTTTATTATTATTATTATTATTATTATTATTATTATTATTATGAAAAATTCTCATAAAATAGAGAAAATTCTTTACAAGATAAATTCAGTTAACTCCTCCGCCAATATTTTTTTATAAGATTATTATTATTATTATTATTATTATTATTATTATTATTATTATTATTATTATTCAGAGGAAGAATACTTCACAGTTAAGACTCAAGATAGATGATAGTGTATGTAAGCATTACTATTATTTCTCCCAAAACTCAACACTTTATATATTTTCTCATGGCTCAAGTCATTTTGGCTCCATCATTTAATTCGAGGTTCAATAAACGAACATTACTGAAATGAAGACTCAAGATAGATAATGACAAATGTAGATATTACTGTAAAACACAGACCTTATTGACTGTTTTAGGTTTTACTACTCAATCATGTATGAGACGAAATTTCAGAATTTAAAAGCAAGTTAAATCACAATGTATGAAAAAATTGCAGTACTTTTCAAACCTCAACACAGAATATGCTCACATCACTTAAACAATTTTCAAATTTCTAAAACCAAGGGAACCATAATATACGAAACAAATTGCAGTGCTTTTCAAAACTCAACACCGAATATTTTCACAATACTTGAATGTTTTTTTCTCCTATTTGATTCGTTGTGAATGCGCCAAAATTTCAGAATCAAGGACCAAGATCAATAGTAATGTCAATATAGCTATAGTTGTCCTTTCAGAACTTAAAGTTTTTTTTTTTAAGTGATTCCTTAGAAAAACCAAATCCGGATACCGTTTGAACATAATCCCTCTGAACCTCCAAATTACTAACAAATGACCACCAAAAAATCAGGTGGTAAACAGAGGAGTTGCACCTTCTAGAGACCCCACTCTAAAAAATTTACGGTTAGCAGAAAAACAATGAGATCATTTACTGTATAAACAGTATTCATCCCATCGTAGAGTATCGTGCATGCTAATAATCAGTTAAAAAAAAAAATCATACACACACATTGTATGCCGCGTATGATTCAAAATAGAACCCGCTTTCCCTCGAAATGTTTCTAGCCATCAATCTCCATCAGTTCTTCGTTTCATTATCAGTCTCCCTTGATGAATGGTTGGGCCGAGGAGATAATGAAACGCTTAAGCCTAAGAGCAGAGAGAATTTTACGGTAAAAGGCTAATCGCACTTCCCTTAAAAATAATTGAAAGAAATACAAGAATCCACAAAATCTATGATATTTATATTATCTGTAAGGCGAACCATGGTCTCTTAAATATTTTCTTATGGCATGCAACGAAAATGACTATGCTCTTATCCGCTGTGAGTTCATACATTTGTACGAATTACTGTGACAGGGTCGGCATGACGATTTTCTTAGGCAACTGAAAGAAATTTATGAAGCCGCCAGCTATATTTACGGGAAAAAATTTACTGGAATTTCAATCCCCGTACGTTTTCTGAGATTGAATCCCATTTCGTAAGAGTTTCGCTCCTTTGAAAAAGGATTTTTCTAATGATCCTTCTGAGACTTCCTAGTTCCAACACAGGTCCTCCTGTGACTCAAGAGCGATGTATTCATCACATTTTACCTTCTGCGTTTTTTTTTTTCCTCTTCGTCTCCACGTGGAGTTGAATTATATTTCCGCTGGTTAAAATGAATTCTGACCTTTCCTTCAGAAGCATGTATACCTACGAAAACAAACTAAGGCCCATTTCTCAAAAGGTTTTTGTACAATAAAAAATGGCGATAAAGTAACATTTCTTTATCTAATGGTTAATTTTTATCTTTATATTCATAAATCTTGCGCGTGTTAAAGTTTATGTGTCTGTACGTAAAATAGATCTGTAGTAAGCAAGATGTTTTACCATTGGCAGAAAAATAAGTCTCCAAAAAAACTGCCTTTTTCGATGAACAGGTCAAAACGTACTATATTGTTGCGCTCTTCTGTCAGCAGTACCAAATTCGTGCACAGGATATTTCCTTAGATGACATGATACCTTATTTTGAGTGCGTATGCTCGTGTGTAAGTTTGTAGTTTCATTCCCGTTCACATCCTAATGCAAATGGCACATAAGTAGATTGCAGACAAGAATAAAGCGTCGGCCGAAATGTCAAAGTTTAGTTTTTTTTTTCCCGCAGGAGAGAAGTGGCTCTATTGTTTCCTCATTTTCGAGAGCTCGTTTAACATAGTTCCTGGCAAGCTTTTAGCTCATCAGTCTTTGGGGAGAACGGGACTTGTGGAATGTTTTCAGATCTTTTGCCCTGGTCCAGAAGTTTTCGTAAGCTTGATTATGATTTCCTATTGCGCGGGGGCGGCGAACGTTTTCGAAATGGTTAAAACACTCGTAGTAAATTTCTCTTTAGTCATTGGAAGGTAAATAGACGTCGTTCTTTCTTGCATTTTCCCTCGTAGTTACTGTAACGAATTTCCGCAACCGGATATGTTTTTTGGAAAAATGACAATTCGTTCTAGCTTTGGAAATGACTGAACTACGTCTCATCTTCAACAGCTTGTTCTCTAGTTTCACCGCCCAACACCGTGGCCTGGAAATCGACCTATGACCCAACTTGAGGACTATCTTTCAGGAAAGGATGCAAAGATCCAGGTTGACTTTAAATTTATAATTGCAAGATTCCTTTAAACGATACTTCACGAATAAATACATGAAAAATTTGTGAATACTTTATAATGATTGTAAATTATCTTTCATCATAAATGTAGGACATCTTTTTAAACAAATAATGCAAAGATTCTTTTCGGTGTCGGCGGGGGGTATATAAATTTAAAAGAAAATAATTAATTTAAGGTTGGTAGATATCAATGTGAACAAAATTTTGAAGTTACAATGATTTCGCTCCCTTTACTGAAAAAAACCCCAGAGATGAAAAATAACAACAACAACAACGAGGACAACAGCAATCTTGCTGGAGAGGCAGTGGCCTGAGTGCTGTTGATGACGTATAAAGATAAATTTTACCTTAAACTTTGCCGTAAAAAAACGAGCAAACTTTGGTAATAATGAAATTGGGACCAAGAAAAATTTTCAGCCTAAAGTCACATACAGAAAAATGGTGCCACCAAAGTTAAACTTTTCAGACATAAAGCAACTTCTTTTTTTTTATGATCATCCCAAAGTAAAATAAGTAAAAAAAATGGGTGGGGGGGGAGGGAGAAGACACAAAATAAAATTTTTATTGAGATTAACGGGTTTCCAGCAAACCCGGCGCTGTAAGAACAGGAGATGCAATGGCACAGAGTTATGCATTATGCATCACTGCATTTTGGAAATGATAAGTAATACTTAGAGTGGATGAAATAAAAAGTTTTTTTTAGTAAAAATGGAAATAAAATTGGCAAAGTCATGTAATGAACATTTCAGGGAGGGTTGACATAAAACCTTAATTATGCAAAGATTTAAGAAAAGACGCAGAAGGGTATGCGCAGATCTGAGAGAGAGAGAGAGAGAGACAGAGAGAGACAGAGAGAGAGAGTTTTTGAACACAGATACAGAGAAATGTGTGTGTGAGAGAGAGAGAGAGAGAGAGACAGACAGACAGACAGACAGAGAGAGAGAGTTTTTGAACACAGATACAGAGAAATGTGTGTGAGAGAGAGAGAGAGAGAGAGAGAGAGAGAGAGAGAGGAAAAACATAAAAGTTCATTACCGGGATTGCATTCGTCTGATGATGAAACTGCTTCTCAAAAAAAAAAAAAACGTAGTTTATTATTATGACCATTTTAATGTATACAAATCCCTGTGTATCTCCGTAACTCTTTCGAGGCTAGATGACATCCCGACACAATTCTAATTTGATCTTATTTTTTTCCCTTAGACTGTAAAATAAACTTAATATCGTATTTTTATTTATCATTATCGTGTAATATGAACCCTCTTTTCTTTTTATACATGGATATTTTTTTCATTATCGTGTAATATAAACTTTTCTATTTATATAATGGAGTTTTTTTTTCTTTTTAGTGAGATATCTTCCAAGATGGGTGTAGTTTCGCTTCATATAAAATGAGTAAAATAACTCTCCTAAGTTAAGGGTTAACTTTCTTGATATAGAATTTGCTGAGTCTTTGAACAATTAAGAAATATAAACAATAGAATTAAATTAAATATATTTTTTTTTATTTCAGGAGTGATTACTTTTCATAAAATGTTGCCGAAAGTTCTAGTTATCTCCCGCAAAACGTACACAAATAAATAAATAAATAAATATATATATATATATATATATATATATATATATATATATATATATATATATATATATATATATATATATATATATCGCAAAACATACACAAATAAATAAGTAAATAAATAAATAAATAAATAAATATATATATATATATATATATATATATATATATATATATATATATAGTATATATAGATCTATATATTATATATATATATATATATATATATATATATATATATATATATATAATATATATATACATATATATAGATCTATATATATCTATATCTATATATATATATATATATATATCTATATACTATATATATCTATATATATATATATATATATATATATATATATATATATATATATATATATATATATATATATATATATATTATCAATATGTGCGCGTTTGTGTGTGTATCAAATAAGGACTCGATCTCGATAAATATTCTAATTTTGAAGCTAAAGAAAGAATATCAGAGAAAAGATAGAAAATTTCCCCTCTTATAAAAAAAAGATATCCGGTTTTGACGACACATCCAATGAAAGTCATAACGGTATGGATTATGAAAATGGTTGAGTGGGAGACGAGATCCAGGTGAGAAAGTTCCCATCTGCTATGGTGAATAATCCAGGATAGGTTGAGAGATCTGTAAGATGGAATTAAAATAAAAACGGCTGCCCTTCTTTTTGTAGTATTAGGTTAGGATTTTTAAAAAAATAATTAAGTGAGTGTGATGTAAATAATCTCTCATTGTAGCTAATAATAACTTTTGAATACTATACTGTATTATTCAGTAGATGAAACTTATTCACATTGAACAAGCACACAAAGTGCACTGACTTGAAATTCAAGCTTCCGAAGAATGATGGAATCAAACCCACACTGCAGCATCACTGAACATGACACAGAGCCAGCGGTTTTTCATCGCCCTGGGAGAGACGCGAACCCGCGACATCTGAGTGGCATACCACGACCTTAACCACTATACCAGCGGCCCAGCATATCTAGACATTTCTACAGTCTTTTGTGATTTTCTTCGTGTATTGCCAAAGTTAGATGCAATAATATAGATTTGTTCAATTGACATATGGTTAGCATAGGTCCGTCAAACAATTTCCTTTGTCTCACAGGCAACGACAAGGATTTATTTGTCCGCTAAATAGGTGTAATATGTATATTAAGATAAGCCGTTTCATTAGAGTGGAGTGGAAGATAAAAGCACTGGGACCTATGAGGTCATTCAGCTACATACTTAACTTCCTCACGAGACTCACTGTTCTGGCGTTACATCAAAAGTCACCTTCAATTTTTTGGCATCTATAAGTCAAATATTAATTTTAAAAGCGTAAGTACTTTCTTTTTTGCAGATTTAGATCAGATATGGACTAAACACAGTAATATCAGATTCCAAATACTTCGTCAATGTTCACAGCTGAAATAATTGGTGGTTAAAATATTCATGTTTTTATTTTTTATTTACTTTAGTAGTGATTAGGTGGAGTCTAGTTGAAAGATATTATTTTAAAGACATGATCATCACTGGCGAAATTCCTTTCTCAAAAAGTGCTTAGGAAGGGGTTCTTCTGTTTTTCAATTATTTTTTCTTTTTTTCTTTTACTGATCTAATACGGGAGTTTATGAACATCTTTACGGATGTTCGCCCATGTTTTTTTAATAGTCAAGTTTTTAAATCTAGTTTTTTTTCTTTTTACTGATCTAATACGGGAGTTTAAGTGTACATCTTTACATATGTTCTTCCTGTTTTATTTATTTATTTATTTATTTATTTTTTAATTTATTTAATTTTTTTAAATAGTTTTTTTGTTCCCTCAAAATAGCACACTTAATATTGCTGTCGATGACGGCCGGTCAGTCCTCTGCGTATAACACAACGACCTGGCATATTGATTAACAAGC
>NC_087207.1:74145484-74162984 GCF_015104395.2 Macrobrachium nipponense
TATGCAGGGGTCTTTAAGTGGAAAATTCTTGTAAACCAAGAAAAACATCATTGCACACATTTGCAGTCAGCTTTCTTGGTTAGAGAATAAGATCTTTTTGGTCAAACAATATTCTGTTTATTTTCTAAGAATTTTCAGAAAGATACAAATTATCATCAGAGGTTCTATTGACCATTTAAAACGAAACAATTTCTTTTTGCTTCATTACGTTACTACTTTTTTTTTTCGGGCGTGGGGGGCGGTGATAATATGGTAGTTTTTATTGATATTTAACTGTGTTATAATCTACATGGTGTATACATATTCCGAGACCATCTTTTGAATATTTATGCTGTGGCAAAGATGAGGCAAGATCAAATAAACGTTTCCCAAGATTAGGAAAGATCAAGTCAATTTTTCCTGATATGGAGAAAGGTTAAATCAACTTTTTCCAAAACGACGAAAGGTCCTGTGACCATTTTGGAAGGCCACCTTGCAAGTCAGTAAATCAGTTAGTTTTTGACTTGTATTTCAGGGACCTTTTAAAAGCTTTGTACTCTCGCCTTTTTTTTTTTTTTTTTCTTTTTTTTTTTTTTTTTTTTTCTTTTTTTTTTTCCTTTTCTTTTACGTCTTCAGACTCTGAGCGGAAGATCTTAGGTATTGGTCACGTTACCTCCTGGAAATCCATTATAAACACTAAGGTTTTTTTCTTTTCTTCTTTTTTTTTAGGAAAAAATCTAAAGATGTTACATTTGGCTCTTATGTCTGTCGTCTACAAATCACATTTATCAGATAATATCAGATAAATGTGGATGGATCTCTTGGTATAAATACCGCCTTTTCTGGAACGTTTCTCATTCATTATCTACTCGTAGAAGAGAGACAGTTGACGTTTTAATAGGCTCCGTTTATTAGATGGAATTCTGTTGGAACAGAACATTTTTACCAGCTACCTTTTCATACACTTAATTTCATATAAATTAGGACAATCATGAAGGTTAGACAAATCAACAAACTACGAACGATGCCAATTGAAAAAAAGAAAAAAAATATACGGACATCGTGACTTCGTGAAACCCCCAGACTTCTCCGTAAACACAAGAGCTGAACCCGAGAAGGTACTGGGGATTCCGGGTCGTCAGAGCACAAGAATAAAAACATATTCTCTTAGTTTTCGAGAGGAAGAAAGCGGTGACGTAAAAACTGGAAGAAAAGGAGAGAGAAACCAGTCGGTTATTGGATTCCGCAGCCAAGCGGAAAATCTGATGAGAAGAAACTAAAAAGAAGCAACTTTTTTTCCCCCAAGAGGAAAACAATGTTTATTTATTGCAAGCAGGAGAGAGAGAGGAGAGAGAGAGAGGGAGAGAGAGGAGGGAGGAGGAGAGAGGGAAGAAATATGGCTCTGCTCTTCTACTCTTATAAATTAATAGTTATTTCTTTTTATTTTAAACCATTATTTGAGAGAGAGGAGAGATGAGAGAGAGAGAGAAAGAGAGAGAGAGCAGATGAGAGATTATTTGGCTATGCTCTCGACTCTTCTAAATAATTAGGTATTTCTTTTTAATATTATTTGAGGAGAGGAGAGGAAAGAGAGAGAGTAAGAGAGAGGAGCGAGAAGAGAGAGGGAGGGGTTATGGCTCTGTTGTTTTCTATTCTTATAACCTAATATGTATTTATTTTAAACACTATTTTGAAAGAGAGGAGGAGAGGAGGAGAGAGAGGAGATGAGAGAAGAGAAGAGGACCTTACCGTTACCTTAGCAGAACCTTACATCTTTGTTCGGGTTTGCCCCAGGTCCCTCAGTGTGAGGCACCTCTAAATGTCTACCAGAGAGTTGCTAGTACATCTTCCGGTATAATTTTGCATCTTCCAATCTTGGATGGTCTGCGGGATGCAGTGTTTAGATATTTGTTTCGAGCTTTATTTTCTTAAACACATCTACGCTCACTCCTGATATATTCCTCAGATGAGCTGGCAACGCATTGAATAGACGCTGCATTATCGATGCTGGTGCGTAGTGGATTAATGTCCCTGTGTGCTTTCTTATTTTCCTGGTATAGTTTTGGCACTATTAATCTACCTCTGCTTGCTCTTTCTGATATTTTTAGTTCCATGATATTTTCTGCTATTCCTTCTATCTGTTTCCATGCCTGAATTATCATGTAGCGTTCTCTTCTCCTTTCTAGACTATATAATTTTAAGAATTGTAGTCTTTCCCAGTAGTCTAGGTCCTTAACTTCTTCTATTCTAGCTGTAAAGGACCTTTGTACACTCTCTATTTGTGCAATATCCTTTTGATAGTGTGGTACCATATCATATTGCAATATTCAAGTGGACTACGAACATATGTTTTATAAAGCATAATCATGTGTTCACAGCTTTCTGTTTTGAAGTGCCGTAACAACATTCCCATTTTTGCTTTACATTTTGCCAACAGAGTTGCTATTTGATCATTGCATAACATGTTCCTATTCATCATCACACCAAGGTCTTTAACTGCTTCCTTATTTGTGATGGTCTCATTATTAGGTCCCCTTATATGCATATAGCTTTCTTTCTCTGTCTCCATAATTTATTGATTCAAATTTATCAGAGTTAAATACCATCCTATTTACCTCTGCCCATCATATACTTTGTTAAGGTCTCTTTGTAGAGCGTTCCTATCTTCATCACAAGTAATTTCTCTACTTATTCTTGTGTCATCTGCAAAACTACTCACTACCGAATCCTTCACATTATTGTCTATGTCTTCAATCATAATAACAAACAGTATTGCAGCTAACACCGTACCTTGCGGCACACCGGATATTACCTTGACTTCATCCGATTTCTCGTCGTTTGCAATAACTATCTGTTTTCTGTGTGTAAAAATTCTTTTTTTAACCATCTTCCTACTTTATCCACGAATTATTGTGTTTTCTAATTTTCTTCGCTAATATATTATGGATCTACTTTATCAAAAGCTTTTGCAAAGTCTAAATAAACCACATCTGTTTCATTTATTTTCCGCTTTTCATATTTTTGAATATGTTCTCACGGTGGACTACAGTTGGGTTTGTGTACTTTTTCCGGGTACGAAACCATGTTGTTTCCTTTATTAAACAAATTATTTTTTATTAAATGTTTCATAATATTTTTCTTCATTACCCTTTCATACACTTTCATAATATGATGTTAGACTCACAGGCCTATAATTACTTGCCTCTAGTCTTGATCCACTTTTGAAAGTAGGGGAATAATATATGCTAATTTGTGTCATCATAAATCTTGCCTGTATCTACACTTTGTCTTAATAATATTGCAAGTGGCTTTGCGATAGAATGAACTACTTTCTTTAACAAAATAGCAGGAATTCCATCAGGCCCTGCAGCAGCTCCATTTTTAATTTCATTAATAGCCTGCACAATATCGCTTCATTAATATCTATGTCAGCTAAATATTCACTATTTTCATCCCTTACTTCTATATCATTATCTTCATTATCTATTCTAGGGTGAATTCTCTCTTATATCGTTCTGCCAGTATGTTGCAAATTTCCTTTTTTTCATTCGTTAATCTCCCTTCAATTCTCAGAGGGCCTATTTCTATTCTTCTTTTATTCATCTTCTTCGCATATGAGTATAATTAGCTTGGGGTTTTGCTTGATATTTAATAGGGTTTTTTCTTCCAAGTCCCGTTTTCATTTTCTTTTGATTGTATAATCTTTTGTTCTGCATTTTCTATCTTACTTTTTAGTTCTATAATCTTTCCATGCATTTTTTTTCTTTTGCAAGACCTTTTTTCCACTTTCTGATTTTCTGGAACAAGATCCTTCTGTCTCTTGGTATGCATGAATGATGTTTACTTTTCTTCTTCGTATATATTTTTCCACTATTTTTCTCCAATATTTTATATAATATCTCCGTATTTACCCTTATGTCATCACTTACGAAAAATGTTTCCCCAATCTTTGTTTATTCTTCATTAATTTCTGACCATTTTTATTTTTTATTTTCTGGTAAGAAGTTGTATTTTCCATATCTTCCCACTTTTTCATTTCTTGCTTATCTCTATTTTCACTTGCTTTGGAATGAATGTTAATTCTATGACATTATGGTCTGAAATATTCGCATTATAAACTATTATTTCTTTAACATAATTCATCTCGTTCACAAATACTAGTCTAAAGTATTTTCCTTTCTGTTGGCAGGTGATTTGATTTGTTGAATGTTTGTATTCTAGTAGCATATCTAATAGCTTTTTCAAATTGCCTCTTATCTTCTGCACTACTATTACTCTCTTTTTATATGTATAAGTACAACCACAATCTCCTATTCGTTCTTTCCATTCTACGAAAGGAAAGTTGAAGTCACCAGATAGGAGAATAGTCCAGTCCTTGTGATTTCTACATATATCATCCAATTTTTCAATTATTAAGTCAAACTCTTTAGTATTAGGAGGTCTATATATTACTATGTTCATTAATTTTTCAGATTCAAATTCTACCGCTATTAGTTCACATTCTGAGTTACTATATTTCTCATATATTTTTCCTTGTTTTTTGTCTTTCCCCTATATTGCGGTTCCCCCTTGATTCCTATTTTTTCTATCTGATCTATAAGTTTGGAACCCTTTTATTTGATCATCATTCCAGTCTCTGGGAATTACCAGGTTTTTCACTTATATTCATTTATATCTATTTTCTTTTCATTTTGGGTTAGTTTCTTCTAAGTACTCTATTTTTCTTTTTGAGTTACTCGTAACTAAACCCTGCGCATTCATCACTATGATGGTTTGAGTGTCTTCATTTAATACTGGTAGTAATAAGGATTTTCCCATGTCTCTTTCCTGTTCTGGTATGTTGTTCTTTTTTTCATTTCCAGAAATTCTGACATTAAAAAATCCAACTTTTCCATAATATTTGATCTTCCTTCATCATAATTATTCATTTTGTGTCTGAATCTGCAATTTTTCTCTCTCCGTTTCTGCAATATCCTCTTGCATAATAAATACAGTTATTATCTCTTGAGTAGAATTTCGGAGCTGATGCTTTGAAATTTTTTGCTGACACCTCTGCATATCTCATTGGTGGTTTGCTTTTCTCTTTTACCTGATATTCTTGATTTCTCTCTTTATTTGTTTCTTTCTTATTTTGGATTTTATTACTTGGTTGGTTATTTATTTGATTATGATTCATGGCTACAGGGTGCATATATTTGCATTTTTGTCGAACTTACATCCTTTCCTCTTTTAGGTTTTTACATATTTTTGGATGCAGATCTCTGCAATCATCCCCATATCCATCTAAGTATGCACATTTACCATATATTTCATAGTTTTTGACATATCTTAGGATGTTTGTAGTAACATCTTTCTCCAAATCTGCAATTCCCTCTTTTCAAAAGGTTGCAGATTTTGTCTTTCTTGTCTATTTTTTCCTCTTTCCCGTCATTGTATAGATCTGGGTAGAGCCTCTTCGGGATTTGCTTTTCTGTTGTCATATCGTAATTTATTTCTTCGTAGGTATGCTGCTTTATTGCCTCATATGTAGTATCAATGAGTATCTCTGCATCCATACTTTTATCTTGTTCTTTGTTTTCCTTATTTTTTTCTGTCATTCATTTTTGTTTACTTCTCTTCCGTTTTCCTCTTCTTCTTTTTCTTCTTCTTCTCTCCTTCCTCTTCTTCTTCATCCTCACTATTTGTATATTCAATCTTTATTTAATAACATTGTCTATCCATGATAGACATGTTAAAAAGAACAAAAAATTCTTGTATCTTTTCTCAAATCTTGTATTACCTCAGCACACTGTGGATGGGTCGGAATGTTGCATGCAGCACATTTTCTGATTAGGTTTTGTGGATTGACTATGCTATACCAAACCTTACAGTTTGCATGCTTTTGGCATTCTTTTTCCTAATGCATCAATTAGGATATTCACAAGATTCACCTTATTCATTTTCTTTGTCGGAACTAGTTGCGTTTATGCTATATTTTATTGATGCAGTCTCTCCTTGACCACTTAGCCCGATTTTCATTTGGAACTTCATTAACAATATATTTTCAGATGGTCTTTCAATTAGATTTGTCTACAGTTTGAAGCGGATTACTATCCTTCTTTAAATATATTTTTCTTTATGAGTCTCTTGACCACTTGGATTTTATTTGGAACTTCTTCAATTATTTCAAGATGTTTTCATTAGATTTGTTCAGTTGAAGGATTATATCCTTCTAATATATCTATGAATGCTTTTTGTATCTTTTTGGTTAGGACTGTTGCTGATTTCATAGATGAGAAATGCCAGTTCCCTCCTGCTACCTCATCGTATTGCGAATCTGCTAGACACGCCAAATTACGCCACCTCTTCCCCGCAGTTGGCAACTTACTGCCATCTTGTTTCTGATTTATAGTATTACACTTGATAAACTAACTTAGAAGACGCTTTATCTACTATTTTCACACTAATCTTATCACCGATAGTTTCACGAACACTTCTAGATATTTCTCAAATTCTAGTCGTATGTTAAACTTGTGATATCTGTTGATTAATCTGACTTCACGCGGGTACGACTCACCAAGCAAGATGGCTACTTACGAGAGAGAGAGAGAGAGAGAGAGAGTTGGCATCCATTCCTACTTTTCAGAAAGTGTTCTGAATCCCTTAGATTCCATATCTTGAAATTCATGACGTTTAAATATAAACATCTGAAACGCTGTCATTAAAATGCGCAAATTCCAGTCAAAGTAAAATTTGCTCAAATGTTTCGTTTATTCTCTAGAGCAGGATAACCTTTAAGTATTGTCGTCTGTAATTGTCTGCAAAAATCCTCCATCTATAAGTATCTAGTCCTTTACAAAAGAGATAAAATTGCACCTCTTTCTTTTACCTTGACGCTTCCGCGGAACGACACTCAGACCAGAAGACCATTTCATTTTTTAAATTTTATTTATTTTCTTTTTTTTTTTTTTTTTTTTGCCCCCAAAAATAAAATTGGTGTTGTTTCAAGACAGAAGGCGAGAGAAAAAGGAAAAGAAAAAAGATAGCCTTTCTTTGAAGTTGAAAGTACGGCTTTGTAATTGTTGACCTGCGATGCCAGAGACGCCTTTGGAGTTAGCGGAGAATTTAAGACTTTTTGACCCCTGGGAAAAGAGAGAAATGACTCTTATTTTTTCTGGTCCGTTTTCATCTGAGGCAGAGGAAAAACATCGTCGAAAAAAAAAGAAAAACATTCCCCCTAAAAAAAAAAAAAATAAAAATAAAAACATAAGTGGGATGAAATGTAATTACTTGACGTTTGAGGGGACGTTGAATAAATATAATGATGGTATACGAGGCGAGAGGATGTGGGTTTTTCTTCTACGTAATTCTAGAACTTTTCCAAAACTTTGAAAATAATGGCTACATTTGACAATGAAATGTCTTACCAGTTCTCCAGTGGTAGGCCAAGATAATTTACTATGTTACTAATGAATATGCACGCACAGGCATCTTTATTTCCATACACACGCGCACAAACAAACACAAACCTTACAAACACAAACAGTGGTAGATTGCAGTACTTTATGCATGCAACCATCGAAAGGAGTGAAATTATGACTTTTTGGAACATACTACAGGGTGTCCCACAAAAACCAGCAAATTCCAGATTTACATTATGTATCTAACACACTGTTGCCTGGCTGAGGGCCAATGCTCCTGACTTCCCCAAAAAGTTCAGATCTCAACGTAATGGGAAAAGAGAAAGGTCACGGACATACAATCCTTAAAAACTGTTGATAGAAGCTTGGAACAATATCCCGCTTGAGGTCATCCAAAGGGTGACTGGAAGCTGGCATCTTGAACACCGAATCTGACATTTGTGCTTTTTGTTCAGTTTTTACCATGTTTCTTTTAACAACAGCTGTTTTCTGTTCCCAACAATTAAATAAGCTACCAAAATTCCCTTTTTCATCTATTTATTTATTTATTTATTTATTTATTTATTTATTTACTTTATTTTTGGTGGGGCATCCTGTATTTTCGACACCATTCCTCTCACCGGAAAAAGATAGAATCTTCTCCCCTAACCCCCAAAAATCTTGTCGCACCCTGCAACCGCCCACAATCACGATCATCATCGCGTCTCTTGCTCTGTAGCCTTATCATTCCCCTCTATTCTGGTTCTTCTGTCTATTCTTAATGCTTCATCTTTCCAAGACTCGGAAATCTTAAAATCCTAATCCATCGAGATTAGGTTCCCCCCATTCCTCCATAGCCTCCCTGGACACGGACCCCATCCCCCTCCCCACCTACACATATCCCACACCGCACCCGACCCCAACCAGACACTACTCAAAACCTCTTTCATTTCCATAATTCCATCAAGCCTGGTCAAGTTAATGGCCCGATGTTGGGTCGTCTCATTGTCCCCTGAATAAAAATAAATTGAGAGTATATTACGTCATGTGGAAATTCAAACTGGTTCGTCGAAAATCTTATATGGAAATGACACAAAACAAATTGGGTGATTTTGTGTAAAAAACATCCTTACACTTTTTTCTTATACATTTTTTTATCATTATTCATTACCGAGAAAACTACACTAATTACTTTTGGGAAATGAAATCAAAAATAGAAATTAAGTACTAGAGAAAATTAAGCTAATTACTTTTGGGAAAGGAAAACAAAAAGACAAATCAAGTACAGGAGAAGATTAAGCCAATTACTTTTGGGAAAGGAAAACAAAAAGACAAATTAAGTGCTAAGACAATGTTTTATTACACTTGCGCTTCGATCAGAAAGAGTGAGCTGGCGTCCATATGGAGATGGACGACCCTCCTGAATGTGCAATTAAATACGGCATCATAATACATTTTATCAAACGCATAAAACGGAGATGAGTGACAAAAGGGACACACCGCGAGGATTGCTATCTCATCAATACCAAATTTCCACGTCATGGGTATCAAAAATATATATATAACTAAACAGCCTATGAGCGATTTGCCTTTTGAAAGCAGAGCGAGTATCAGCAAGAGAAATCCGGAGATTTATGTATATATATAAATATATATATTCTTTTTGACTAAATAAAACAATTCGTTCCTATCACCGTATTACGTTTCAAACGACAATGTATTAAGGCTCATTATTCCGTTAAGATTAATTATAAAATATATTATTCTTGCCAGTCCAATGGCCGTTGTTATTACAGATAACGCCCGATAATCAAAACGAATATTATATTCGTATTCTTTTGAATAAATTAGGATTAGGTTACCAAATAACATGACAACTCAACAAGTGCCATCAGCGAGTAAAATCTATCACGAGATTCAAAGATCCATATTTGTATTACTTAGTGTCTCACATCTGGCGATGAAAGGGATAATTTATTCAAAAACTTTCATATGAATCTATTATGAATCACCGGCAGGTTTTCATAAAGACTCATTTTTCAAAAAGGACGGGAGTAATGAACCGGGATGATGGGTAATAATATTCACGATCAAACGGGATTTTGTTGCGGCTGATATGCTGCGGATTGTTTAAAAACAACTCGATATTGCAGCTATAGTCGACCACTCGCGAAAGCTACTATCTCAAAAAGGGATATATAAGCGATCAGAGAAAAAAAATTTTGAAAATACAAAATAAATAGGCGTGGCGAAGCAAGTGGTTCTGCCCCACAATCTGCTGTTGGGTTACTGGTAAATATCAACATACCTTGTTTTATTTACTTTTATGGGCGATTAATGACGTGTCTGAGTTTATTTTTTTTTTTTCTTGAGATAAGCTGGCTGTATACCGGGCATCGGCTCTTGCCCATAGCGCAGCCAGTAAAGTTTATTGTTTCTTGAGATAAGCTGGCTGTATACCGGGCACGGGCTCTTGCCCATAGAGCAGCCAGTAAAGTTTATTGTTTCTTGAGATAAGCTGGCTGTATACCGGGTATCAGCTCTTGCCCATATAGCAGCCAGTAAAGTTTATTGTTTCTTGAGATAAGCTGGCTGTATACCGGGCATCAGCTCTTGCCCATATAGCAGCCAGTAAAGTTTATTGTTTCTTGAGATAAGCTGGCTGTATACCGGGCACGGGCTCTTGCCCATAGAGCAGCCAGTAAATTTATTGTTTCTTGAGATAAGCTGGCTGTATAACGGGCACGGGCTCTTGCCCATAGAGCAGCCAGTAAAGTTTACTGTTTCTTGAGATAAGCTGGCTGTATACCGGGCAGCTTATTCCTGAAGTCTGGAAGAAAATAAACCTCTCGGATATTAGAACTAATCAGAGCGTGATTTGGAGCGATGACGTCGTGAGACTCCGCCCTCCTAGCATCTGCACAACAAAACCTGTGCAGAGCCTAGATTGCAATAGATATGGTAAAAATGTACTATAAGACTTATCTGTGCTTAAAGGTAAATTTTGTGTTTTCTGCTATATTTTTCTTTGATTAGAAGGAATGAATTTGTAACTCATTTCCAACATAGAATTACCTTATCCTAACCAAACCCAACCACCTATCCTAAAATAAAGATCTATATTTCCTGTCTCACACCATGTATACTTCCGAACATGACTTTTACCTTCTGTATTCTAGCCTAACCTGACTTTAAATAGGTAAATTCATAAAACATTGAGTCAAAATACAAAACAATCAAAGAAAATATATATGTATATAAGCAGCAAAGAACAAATTAACTTGCAGTGGAAATATATATGATCAACAAAGTAAAATTTGTGCATGCTGAAGGGTGCAATGATTCCAATGAAAATTAAATTAAAGTAACAAAAATCTTAACTTTCAGCCTATATTGGTCTACTTCTTGTACTAAATGCCTACATGTCTGGGCAATATGAGAAGATAAATAATTTCAATGGGTGAAAGTATTATGTAATGAAGCAGCTAATTGCCAGGGGAAAGGATAATTCTTTTTCCTGCGTGCTTTTCATTGCTCAATGTTGCCAGCCATATGCCTTGCGTATCTCAGTACCTTTTTAATAACTATAATTACCAATATTATAACCTATTATATAAGATTATATTTTCAAAACCGGTGCTTCTGGATGAATTATGTAATGAAGCAGCTTGATGGTTATGGATCGAGGCTTTGCCTTTACAACGGAGCCTCTTAGTCGTATGAGGTATTTTTCATTTGTTAATCTATTTAATTCTTTTTTTTTTTTGTCTTTTCTTCCACATCTGATTTATGGTCTCTTTTTTTTTTATTTCATTATGTTTTTCTTTAAATAGGGATTTTCCAATAATATCTCTTTTATTTTCTTCATATGGTTGCTGAAGGTCAATTATAATTATTCTAATTCGTTCTTCCCTTTAAGCAAAACAAGATAATAGAAAATTAAATATATCCTCCTTTATATTTACACAAAAAGGACAAAGGGTGTTCCCATTCTGGTGTCTCTTTATTATATTTAGCTGTAATGAGTTGGTTCTTGCTCTAAAGAGAAGTATCGAAGAAGAGGTGATATCATAAATTTCTTCTTCTTTTATTTGACTTTCCACTTCTTGTATGTATTTATATGGTCACTTTATTTTCCATGTCCTCTTTCCATTTTACTGTCCCAGATTTTGGTTTTGTGCTTAATTTCTGTTTTGGACTTTTCCGCTATTTTCCACCATTTTCTTTCCTTTTCTCTTGTATTTCTATAATTGTTTTCTTCAATAACTCTTTTCTTCCATTTATAGTATTATTTACATAGCTTAGCTTTCTACTCATAATTCAGCTTTTCATGAAAGATGCTCCTATCTCTCCCCTTAATGTGGCTACTACTGTACGTCTACAGCTCCTAATATTTTTCTATAAACCCCATTCTCTATTCTTTGCAATTTTTCTATTTCTGTATACGTTATGTAAATTAACTATATTAGTCCCATATTAGACAGCTGGTAGAGCTATATTAATCCTGTAAGTTTTACCTACAACTTTTCTCTATCACCGAGTAGGTTAGGTTGGCTAATTTCTGTGATTTGTCCATCATTTCCCGTTTCTGTAGCTTAAATAAATTGCTAGTATCGTTTATCTTTATTCCTAAATATATTATATTATCCCGCACTTTTATATCCTCAATCTCTACAGTTGTTTCCTTCATATCAAAAATAATGATACTTCTTTTCTCTTTATTTATTACTAGGAAACATTTATATCCTATATCTATTAAATTTTTTGTATTGTTCTTTGCATCTTCTATATTTCCTGCTAATAATAACCCATCGTCAGCGAAGAATAGCGTCCTTATCTTGCTTAATTCATTTTCGAATCCTGCCCCTTCTTCCTCCATTTTCATAATTATCAAATATGTCATTAATTTCAAATGATGTTGAACCTGTGCACCCATACCTGATTCCACTGGTTGTTCCATTTCCTGTTCAACTCCCTCCCCTGGGTCTATAAAAGAAAAAGATAGCTCCTCTGCGTGTTTTTCATTAGGCAATGTTGCCATATGACCTGCGTATCTCAGTACCTTTTTATGGTACATAAGCGCCAGGGTAAATATTAGCAGGTACTACATATTTGAGACATTTCCTGTATACATGTATATTAACTATATTTACCAATATTATAATCTATTATGTAAGATTATAATTTCAAAACTGGTTCTTTTGCATGAATTAAGAAAAAGTGTAGAGGTGGTAATACGAGGAGGGCGGAGTCACAAGACGTCACCTCTCCAAAACACGCTCTGATTGGTTCTAATATCTAGGAGGTTTATTTTCTTCCAGACTTCAGGAATATGCTACCGGGCACGAGCTCTTGCCCATAGAGCAGCCAGTAATGTTTGTTGTTTCTTGAGATAAGCTGGATGTATACCGGGCACGAGCTCTTGCCCATAGAGCAGCCAGTAATGTTTATTATTTCTTGAGATAAGCTGGATGTATACCGGGCACGAGCTCTTGCCCATAGAGCAGCCAGTAATGTTTATTATATCTTAAGATAAGCTGGCTGTATACCGGGCACGAGATCTTGCCCATAGGGCAGCTAGTAATGTTTATTTTCTTATTTCTTGATATAAGCTGGCTGTATATCCGGGCAACGATTTCTCTTGGGACAGTAGAGGCAGCCAGTAATGTTTATTATTTCTTGAGATAAGCTGGATGTATACCGGGCACGACTTGATAACTCTGCTGCTTATACCGCATTAGCTATTGCATTTATAGAGCAGCCAGTAATGTTTATTATTTCTTGAGATAAGCTGGATGTATACCGGGCACGAGCTCTTGCCCATAGAGCAGCCAGTAATGTTTATTATTTCTTGAGATAAGCTGGATGTATACCGGGCACGAGCTCTTGCCCATAGAGCAGCCAGTAATGTTTATTATTTCTTGAGATAAGCTGGCTGTATACCGGGCACGGGCTCTTGCCCATCGAGCAGCCAGTAAAGTTTGTAGCTGGATGTATACCGGTAATGGACTCTTGCCTATCGAGCAAGTTCAATAAAGGCTGTGAAATAAATGCGATTTGTCTTAGGCATAATAGTTGCCTTGGACAACCTGCGTATATATTCAGATGTTCTGGAGAGTGAGTAGAACAGTCCTCAAGGCGCTGTCACTATAACCTCCAGTATGTTGAAAAAAAAATCTAACAGGGAAAGGTAGAACAGGATTTGTTAAGACAACGGTGCACTTCAGAGCGTTTACCCAGGCTGTATCTGAACTTTTTTGGGGGATTCATTCTGTTGCCAACGGATTCCCTCTTTCTCTGAAAATAAAGGGAGCACATTATACTTGCCATTACTGGGAAAAAGCTAAACAAAGCTTCGAATAGTCTTGGTGAATCGCCCATTTTCTAGAAATCTACTGCCATCTTGACAGCAGGGCGATATTCCAGAACGTTATCGAGAGACTTACGAGCATTACTTAGTTCCCTAACTGTACCGTAAGATAGGTGTTTAAGTTACGACAATAAGAAATCATTAAAGCGAGGTATTAATAGATATCGCCATGTTCAGATTTACTGACTGTAGTGTCAATTATTCAAAGCGGATCACCAAAATGAGTTCAGTTATAACCAACGCGATCCAGAGATCTGTTAAGACTATTAACAACTTAATCTTTACGAGATTAAATACCTTACTACATTACTTCCCTGAGGAACAACAGGCAAGAGAAAGTAACTTATAGCTCAAAGGTGCCATCAGGAACCTCAAATCCACTTAATATAAGCAAAAGAGTTTCTTCGCCGCTATCAAGTTTTCTACATATCGTAAAATCATGGCCACCGAAGATAGATCTATCTTTCGGTGGTCTCGGTATATTGCTGTATGAGCCCCGTCCCATGAAACTTTAACCACGGCATGGTGGTGGCCTGGCCTATATCGTTGCCAGACGCACGATTATGGCGAAATTTAACCTTAAATATAAAATAAAAAGTACTGAGGCTAGAGGGCTGCCATTTTGTATGTTTGATGATTGGAGGATGGATGATCAATATACCAATTTGCAGCCTTCTAATTTCCGTAGATTTTAAGATGTGAGGGCGGACAGAGAAGCGGACGACAAAGCCGGCACAATACTTTTCTTTTCAGAAAATTTATTTTTTTACTAAATAAAACCATCAATCAATACATAAGACTAATGTCAGTGGTGATGAATTACAATAGGACCCCGAATAAGCAACAGAGTAAAGGCTAACTGGTAGAATTCTTTTTCAACCGAGCAGTTTTACTCCACCAACATTATTCTGCTACGACACAACACTACGAATGGAAAATCTCCAAATTCTTTCTTAAGGAAAAGGCTTTACGAATTCTATTCAGGGCAGCATCCAAAAGAAGACATCCTTTTATGATCTTACAATCCCGTAGTAACTATATACACATAACATTCTGTAAGTTCTGTGTAGCCCAATTACACATGCACACACACACATACACACACATTATATATATATATATATATATAATATATATATATGTGTGTGTGTGTGTGTGTGTGTGTGTGTGTATACATACATATATATCTATATATATATATATATATATATATATATATATATATATATATAGAGAGAGAGAGAGAGAGAGAGAGAGAGAGAGAGAGAGAAAGAGAGAGAGAGAGCCTATATGCATAATGTGCGTGTGTGTGTGGTGTGTGTAACTGGACTACAAAGAAATGGTCTGAATGTTATATCTGTGTGTGTCGGTGAGAGAGAGAGAGAGGGAGAGGGAGAGAGAGAGAGAGAGAGAGAGAGAAAAGAGCATTCGAATTTGAGCAGACTCTCCCTCGGTTCCAATGCACGAATTTGGCATCGCTCGCACGTCCATATCACTTTAATAAAAGTTGAAAATTGCCACGGAAACCACTGCGGTTATTTTACGTGAGATTGAAAACTTGCATTTCGAACACAAAAAAAAAAGGAGCCGAAGTCCTTTCCGTTTTGCGATGAAATATATTTCAAATAACGTAATGGAAAGCTTTTGTTGAAGTCTTCGACAGAAAAAGTTATATTTATGACCAATGACAATGTTTATATATATATATATATATATATATATATATATATATATACATATATATATATATAGAAGAAGTAAAAAAGTGATTGATGAGGTTGAACAATAAGTTTTTTTTTTTTTTTTTTTTTTGTAGACCGTCGGGACTTTCGTTACGTTACTGACGTTGTAGCGTTAATGTATGAAAAAAAAAATGTGTGATATATAAAATTTACAAAACGGTTTTATTACGATAAAAGAAACTAAATGGAACAGTTAATTATATAGGCGAATTACATATATCACTTGCATGTTGATGTTTACTTTAAAAAAAATTATATATATATATATATATATATATATATATATATATATATATATATATATATATATATATATATATATATATATACTACAGACACACATCCCCACTTCCCAGTTACAACAAAGTGAATAGCGACAGTATGCAATTACCTAAGCAACTGTATTCGAAATTGAATATTACAACGGACTATATGGCCCGGTTGACATGACATTATCAGCTTCATGGCGCTTTCCAGTTCATGGGACGCGGATATTCATTATTCGATGAAGATCCGTCCTTTGAAAGCACCCTTTCGTAATGCAGTAGGTAATGATTATTTAGGGATGACCCTTTTTTTTTATAATAAAAAAAAAAGGACGTTTCACGGCGAGATCTTTCTCTAATTTTTGAGCGGAGTTTCAAAGAATGCATGATTGTCTTCGAAGAAAGATATCAGACTTTGTGATTCAGTGAAACATATAAAATGTTTGATAAAATATTTTGGAAATGGTGAATAATCACATTTCTTCTACAGGTATTACTTTGCTAAAACGCATATTTATTGACCATGCAATATTCACTATTCCTTATCGCCCTCGATTGATGGCTTTCGTCTGCTGACGCCCAAGCAAGATCGTGGAAAATTTCAGTCCATGAAAGCGTTTATTTCTGACCATGAAAGTTTGTCTTTGAAAAAATGATCCGCGCTTTAATTGGCCGATGGAAATTTTGTCCGGCTTCATTTCAAAATATATTTTTTGCTGTAAGTATTATAAAGAACCTAGGTTATTTTTGCATTTTGTTGAAGAGTAAAGTACTACTTTTTACATCATCTCTCTTCACATTTACCAGATGCATATTTATCAGTCATTTTCCACGCAAGTAACAAATGATGAAAACCTACACAGTGCTCTCATGTGAAAATAGGCAACAGTAAATTACTGATAATACTAAAGACTGATATTACTTTGCTAAATATGTACTTACAAATAAAGAGCAGGGTTCACTTTTCAGTTACACCCGTAGAAATTTGTTTTGCATTATGTTCTTTTAACAATTTAAGGAACACATTCTATCAACAAATGAGATGGGAATTGGGCTCTAAGTGAACGATAAATATCCCTACACACACACACACTCACACATGGAAGTAAAAAAGTGATTGATATATAAATATTTTTTTATTGAGTCCTCAGATGGCGATATATATATATATATATATATATAGATATATATATATATATATAATATATATATAAATGTAGAAATTAACACAATATGGATGGGTGACCAGCAAGCCTATAACCTCGTCATATCAAAACTTGTTGCACGGGGATCTTACACAAGACGACGTTCAATGTCACATTTAAAAGAAAAAGTATCTTGTAAAGATTTACACGAAACGCAAGTAGACAGTGAAATATGATTCCTTTTTATCTTCGAGAAGACAATATTTTCAACTAATGATTCAATTTGACGAACGGTATTGTTGGTAAAAACTGGCAAACGCAGCAAAAATAACACCTTTCTCATCATTAGGAATTTTCTGTATAGTTCCTTTTTATAGCATAATTATGCTCACTGTAAAAGACGCAGACTCACATTCATAATTAATGATTCTGTTGAATTCGAAATGGTAAGTACTTTCAAAATAGGTAAAACGCAAACTAAACAATTTTTTACATAAATCTTAATCTTTTTGCTATTTTAGATATTCATTATAAAGATCTACAGGTACATGTGAATATGAATAAGTTAAATATATGTTTTAGAAATTAATTACGAAATATATACCCATAACAATTAATC
>NC_087207.1:74167984-74172984 GCF_015104395.2 Macrobrachium nipponense
CTTCTTTCCCACCGTTATCCCTACACTAAGGGGTCGGTTGCCTGATGCGTCTTTCCTTACATCAGCATGGTTTATTATTTGGCAAAGGGTTTTTTACGACCGCATGCCCTTGCTGTCATCAACCACAGTTATTGGCGTTTGGCCTCGCATTTTACTAAAGTAAGACTGCAAGGCAGCAGTTTCCAAAGTTATTGGCGGTGGGACTAGCCTTTTACTAAAAAAGTACGACTGCAAGGCAGCAGCTGTCCTTTTAGTCGCCTTTTACGACACGCAGGACCTACGGTGGTAGTATTCTTACACCCCTACCACAGGGTGGATTGGAAGAACTGGTTTCTTGAAATATTTCCAAGGAAGTAATAAAAAGCTTTTTTTATGAGTAAGTCAAGCGTATTATTAAAAAATTAACCATTTGAGATATTTACGTGAAATATTGTTTTAATTTCTCCAGCTTAAATTCTGTCTTTAAACTAAACTTAGGTATTATAGTAAAAACAAGTCGTTATATCTAGTTATGCACAGATATTAGGAATTTTGCGTTACAGTGACTAATCTAGTGAAAAATAACAAAATTACCAGTTAATACAAACTATATATAATCAAATCGGGAGACAAATATTTGCATATAGTCAGGGGAAAACCCACATTTTCTTTACGAATCAGCTCAGCTGTTACCAGAATTTTGATACATCAGTATATATATATATATATATATATATATATATATATGTGTGTGTGTGTGTGTATATATATATATATATATATATATATATATATATATATATATATATATAAATATATATATATATATATATATAAAGAGAAAATTCACGAAGGGAAGTGAAAGGAAGCAGTGCTGCAAGGCCTTTCCGCTCAATGTCCTTTATATATATATATTATATATATATATATATATATATATATATATATATATATATATATATATATATATATATATATTATATATATATATATATATATATATATATTATATATAATGTGTGTGTTGTGTTTTAAAAGCAATATCCAGAGGAACCGTAGAAACCCTAACATACTTTCTATATCACATTAAAATTATGTTATATATCATCGTCATTAATAGACTTTTCCCTCTCCGAAAAAATTTAATGATTTCCTTCTGCTTCAAAGGCTGAAACTCTTTCAATAATAATTAAAGAACTTATTCACTGGACGAATCCTATAACGATTTCCTCGTAACGGAGGAATGTGAACAGGAGTGGCCTCTTATTACATCAGTGAAGAAAGACTAAGTTAATCCCTTAAAAAATAAAAAAATAGTTAAGAGACCACATCTTCGCGGAAACTTACCTGAGGAAAAGATATCTCTTCCTGGTTGTTAGTTAATGTAATTAAAAAGTTTGTCAGGTAAGAAAGAAAAGTTTATGATCAGGATGAGAAATGCAATTTTAATGCTTCTTCCAATCTTCTTTGGGGTACAAAGTAAAATAAGTAAATAGAAGCATAAACAAAAAAACAACACAAAACAAAGATCAAAGCCATTAACAAGCAAGCCATCATTACAACTTGTCACTACCCCAACAAGTAAGAATACTTCAAAAGTGCTTAAGATTTGAAACTGCAGTTAGTATAACAGGCTGTTGCTAAAAGGTGACATTGTATTTCCCTACAATTTTATAAACATGGTATCTAATTTAAAAAGACCTGAACTCAGAACCCATAAGTTGATTGTTAAAATGCTTAATAAAGGCAATTTCAATTGCGTTTTATTTTCATAAAATGGCTTCACAAGTTTGGTAATCCTGTCTGCCCAATAATCAGTTCTATTGGTAGTGTTTCATATAAACTGTCTAAATGGTTAGTTCGGATTCTTATGCCTATTGTCGGAAACATAATCTCAATCACGTATAAAGAATAATACAGATTTTGTTGAAATGATCAGTTTTGATGTTACCTCTTTAGCTGATGAATTAACAAACAATATTATACCTTTGATTTCTGACAAAATTTTAGAATTGATAAAATTATGCATTAAAGATTGTAAGCTTGTCTTTAACGGAAATTATTACCATCAAAAGTTTGCAATGACTACGGAAATCCCCTATCCCCAGTACTTACCAACCTAGTATATATGGAATTTTTTGAAGTAAAAATATTGCCCGGTATTTTGCCAGAGGGGGTTTGTTGGTTTCGATATGTTAATGACATATTCTGTGTTTGGCCCATGTGCGAAAATTTGAACATTTTTAGACAAGTTAAATAATTTGGTGGTACCTTGTATTTAATTCACCATTGAAGAAGAAAATAATTGTTCATTACCGTTTTTAGATTTTTGTGTTAATGGAAGGGATAGAAGCTTTGTGTTTGATGTTTACAAGAAACCTACCAATGTCTGTTCTTATATCCACTATTATTCAGACCACCATGTTAATGTAAAACTCTCAGGTTTTTGTAACATGTTTTTAAGGGCATTGGAAAAAAATGTTGATTGCGCTTTTAAAAATTTTTTTAGACATGGACTGATTATGAATAAATTTAGTATACATAAAGCAGCAGAAAAGCAATCAGTAATTCAACTTACAAATCTAAATTCCTAACATATCTTAATATATATATATATATATTATAATATATATAATATATATATATATTATATATATATATACACACTTCTTCGATATGTTGAGTAACATTGCTCTTTGAAAAAGATCTGAATTGCATTCACAAACAAAAGATTTTTCTCTAGCGTTTTTGTTACTCATATCTAAAAAAATTCCAAATTATTATTATTATTATTATTATCATTATTATTACTATTTATTTATTTTTTTGCTCTATCACAGTCCTCCAATTCGACTGGGTGGTATTTATAGTGTGGGGTTCTAGGTTGCATCCTGCCTCCTTAGGAGTCCATCACTTTTCTTACTATGTGTGCCGTTTCTAGGATCACAACTCTTCTGCATGAGTCCTGGAGCTACTTCAGCCTCTAGTTTTTCTAGATTCCTTTTCAGGGATCTTGGGATCGTGCCTAGTGCTCTTATGATTATGGGTACGATTTCCACTGGCATATCCCATATCCTTCTTATTTCTATTTTCAGATCTTGATATTATCCATCCCTCCCTCTTTCTCTTCAACTCTGGTGTCCCATGGTATTGCGACATCAATGAGTGATACTTTCTTCTTGACTTTGTCCATCAACGTCACGTCTGGTCTGTTTGCACGTATCACCCTATCCATTCTGATACCATCGTCCCAGAGGATCTTTGCGTGATTGTTTTCTATCACTTCCTCAGGTTGGTGCCCGTACCACTTATTACTGCAAGGTAGCTGATGTTTCTTGCACAGGCTCCAGTGGAGGGCTTTTGCCACTGAATCATGCCTCTTTTTGTACTGGTTCTGTGCAAGTGCCGGGCATTCGCTTGCTAAGTGGTTTATGGTTTCATTTTTCGTATTGCACTTCCTACATATGGGAGAGATGTTATTTCCGTCTATCATTCTTTGAACATATCTGGTTCTTAAGGCCTGATCTTGTGCCGCTGTTATCATTCCTTCAGTTTCCTTCTTTAGCTCTCCCCTCTGTAGCCATTGCCATGTGTCATCGCTGGCTAGTTCTTTAGTCTGTCTCATGTATTGTCCGTGCATTGGTTTGTTGTGCCAGTCCTCTGTTCTGTCTGTCATTCTCCTGTCTCTGTATATTTCTGGGTCTTCGTCTACTTTTATTAGTCCTTCTTCCCATGCACTCTTTAGCCACTCGTCTTCACTGGTTTTCAGATATTGCCTCAGTGCTCTGTTCTCGATGTTGACGCAGTCCTCTATACTTAGTAGTCCTCTCCCTCCTTCCTTTCGTGTTATGTACAGTCTGTCCGTATTTGCTCTTGGGTGTAGTGCTTTCTGTATTGTCATATGTTTCCTGGTTTTCTGATCTATGCTGCGGAGTCCTGCCTTCGTCCATTCCACTATTCCTGCGCTGTATCTGATTACTGGCTATGCCCATGTGTTTATGGCTTTTATCATATTTCCGGCGTTGAGTTATTATTATTATTATTATTAGTGAAAGAATCCTCAATGTTGTCAATGTAAATACATATTGAGGATATATTTTTAATATAAATTTACACACGTGGATTTCCTCACTATTTTAATGACCCATATGATTGTGATATTTTTGACAATTATTATTATTACCCTATCATTATTCCTAATGCACAATCGTTGTTACAGACAAGTTGAAAAGATCCTTAATACCCAGATCCACTTTTCAACTAATCAATAATACACCCAAAACATAAATAAACAAATAAACGGGAAATAAACAAAATGAAGCCACAAAATCATCTAAATCCTTCCGTTCTGTGAAAAGACAAAGAAATCCGAAGCTGTTGTCATGGTTTAGAGGAGCAGCACTTAACCCTGTAAACTTCTTTCGCAAGAGGTCCTTGCTTCCATTAGAATGCAGAGCACCGAGACCAGCCAAACTTCAGAGCAGAAGTTAAGAACGACTCCGCGAACTCATTTTCGATTCCGCGTCATAAATGGAAAGTTTTTTTTCTTACCGCAATTAACCTTCTCCCCCGAAGGAGGCAGTTTATATATAGTATATATAGGCGTACTAACGTACCTCCAAAAGACAGTGCCGTCTGTTGGATGTTCCGTCTATCATATTTGTGAAATTTACGAAAAGGGAATTTATGAAAATAAAAAAAATCAATAAAAATGAAAAAAATAAAGATAATTCAAGAAGGAAACCTAAAATTGAATTGGGTATAATTTGAGGGTGGGAAATTTATTAAAAAAAAAATAAACTAAGACTCCAAAGCACAATCATCTATCGATAGGTTAGGATAGTTCAAGAAGGTAACCTAATAAAAATGCATTGGGTGTAATTTGGGTGTGGGAAACATAATGAGATTATTTTCAAAAAGATTCTATGGTTAGTTAAATATGGAGTCTCGCTTTTTTCAGGGAATTTCTCGGTACTAGGTTAAAGTTCGGGAATATGAGTACTGTATATTTTTGTGCATTT